>NC_080163.1:75249878-75489878 GCF_950295315.1 Erinaceus europaeus
ATAATCGGACTTGTTCATATTAAAAAGCAAAAAAGAAAGATCATTGCACTTCCCATTAAGATAAAACATGAGTGTGAATTTTCTCATGAATTGCAAACTTTTCCTACCACAGGTCCACCTAGGGAGAGCCTACGATACAGTATGGAAAGTCATAGACTTGGGAATCAAAAAATTAGAATGTTAGACTACTTACTTGCTATGGACCTTGGGCAAATATAAGATTTCTCTGGACCTTATATCTATCATTTGTAAAAAGGAATGACAATGATGTAACAGGTCTTACATGAGAATAATGGACATAAAATTGCAAAGGGATCCACTGGTGACTCCTGCTGAGTCTGGCCCACAGTAGCTCTAGGATTAGTCTTAAGATTTGCTTGGTCAATGAGACATAACTGTGACACAGCAGTTAGGGTTTACTCCCATGGTCTCCAGGTGCTATGTAAAGAGGCTTGGCCTATGTAAAAAGAGAGATTCTAGTCTCCCAACTACAGTATTCCAGTCAAGTGAGGCCATCTCAGGCATCTTCCAGCCAGACCACCAGCTGAATGCAGCTTTTTAAGTCAGCCTGGGCAAGAACAGCAGAGGAACCAATCAGCCAAACCACAAAACCATGAGAAATAATAAATGGTTTCATTTTAAGCCACTAAATTTTGAGATGACTTGTTTAACAGTCATGTATTATGGACACATCAATTCCTATTACTATGACCTTTTTTAAATATTTATTTATTTATTTATTTTCCCTTTTGTTGCCCTTACTGTTTTTCATTGTTGTTGTAGTTATTGTTGTTGATATTGATGTCATCGTTGTTAGGTAGGACAGAGAGAAATAGAGAGAGGAGAGAAGGACAGATGGGAGAGAAAGATAGGCACCTGCAGACCTTCTTCACTGCTTGTGAAGCGACTCCACTGCAGGTGGGGAGCTGGGGGCTAGAACCGGGATCTTTACCCCGGTCCTTGCACTTTGCGCCACCTGCGCTTAACCCACTACGTTACCGTTGGACTCCCTATGACCTGTTTTAATCCAGAGTATTTATTTATTTATTTTTTTATTTATTCATTCCCTTTTGTTGTCCTTGTTTTATTGTTGTAGTTATTATTGTTGTTGGATAAGACAGAGAGAAATGGAGAGAGGAAGGTAAGACAGAGAGGGGGAGAGAAAGATAGACACCTGCAGACCGCTTCACCGCCTATAAAGCGACTCCCCTGCAGGTGGGGAGCTGAGGGCTCGAACCGGCTTTTTTAAGCCGGTCCTTGCTCTTTGCCCCACCTATGCTTAACCGGCTGCACTACTGCGTGACTCCCCAGAGTATTTCTGATACCAAATGTGTATTCCCCCCACCTACCCCCTGCCCAGCTCTTAGGGTATGAGGTAACCAACAGTTTAACTTGGTTTTGACATTAGCTAATAAGTTAGTGCATGTACCACAGATTTAGGGCTCAGTCCCACATGACTGACCCCATTTCCATGCCAGTCACAAGTCCAAACCTCCTATGTGTCTGGCTAATTGGTTATAAAGTTGAGACAGAGTTATCTCCCACCACCAGGCTTGCTCCTTTGCAAGAATGTCTAGAGAACAGTTTATTATAAAGGATATGTCTCATGAGAAGCCAAGAGAAAGGTATCCCTTATGAATAACAGAAGATACTCTTCTCACACCTATCACTCAGGTAACTGCAAGGGTTTTAGAAGTCTGTGCCAGGAATTGGAGACTAATGCTAAATAAATATTTCTTACTGTATCACAATATCACACTCACATTTAGAAATGTGTCTCAGGCTGGAAAGACACAATAATAGTTATGCAAAAGGATTTTCATGCATGAGTTCCCAGGTCCTGAGGTTGAACTCAGGCTCTTAGTTCCCAGTTTCAATCCCTAGCACCACCATAAGCCAGAGCTGATCAGTGTTCTCTCTCACTAAAATAAAATATTTTTAAAAATACGTGTCTACTTGGTAACATTCATGATGCCAGGTTTTAGATACACAGCATTAAACAAGACCAGTGAGAGCATTCCTTTCATGACACTTACATTCTAATAGGAAGGACAGATCAGAAAAGACTACAGAGAGCTAGTTATAGAATTAATGGCCAACCTATGTCTGTGGCCTTGGAGGAACTACAGCAGTTTCCAACGGAAGGAAAGGGAATGAAGAGCTCTGATGATGAGAATGGTGTGAAATTGTACCATTGTTAGCTCCTAACTTTGTAAATCAATATTAAATCACTAGAGAAAAAAAAAGAATACAGAGGGTTGGTTCATGGCACAGTAGTTCCAAGAAAGACACTTAGTACAGGCTATGGTGTGGTGGTGGAGGAATCCATCCTGTAGCTCATTGGCCCTTGTGCACACCCACCCAACAGTTGTGGTTTACTGGGTCAAGGTCCCCTTACTGAGCATCACACCACCCTGCTGAGCTTTGGCAAGTTATGCTTCTACTATCAACCTAAGAAATGCTCTCCTTTCTGGACACACACTGGTAGCTTGGATGTCACCCCTACCCCCGCATCCACCCTACTCCACCCCTTACTGAGTGAAGAAACTGGCACGTCTCAGCAACTTTGGCCCGTGTGTGGTGCCTGTGGAGGAGGATGGGGCTGAGTGGATGAACGTCCTGCCAATGGGGAGATGGTGGTAAGATGAAGCACAAGAAGCTCTTTGAGGACTTAAGAGTCTTTCTCAACCACAAAGTGCCCTGAGCCCCTGGCAGTCATCACCAGTAGGTGTTGTTTTACTTGGGGGGGTGGTGGAGGCAAAGCTATGTTCTAAGACAATTCTTTGTGTGTGTTGGGGCCACTTATGACATCACAAATGCCAGCCAGCAGAATGGCAGCTTGGGCCTCAGACCCAGGTCATCTGCAGGGTCTACATGCAGGCCCAATAGGTAGTTAGCTCTGAATGCCTAGCCCTTCTTCCCATGGCAGACTACTTTCCTGGGGTACAGCTTCTTCTACACCTCTCATCTTTCATGGTGGAGAAGGAAGGAACCACCCTGCAGCTGTAAAGGGGGCTCCAGGGAAATGTGAATGAGCCTGAAGAGGAGGGTAAATAGGAAGACAATGAAGATGATGGTCAAGAAGAGGGAGAAAGTGACCAGAAAGAAAATGTGGAGCATGGTTGGGGAAAGGAAAAGACCTGGAAGCAGCCCTGGAGGATCAGAGGATGGGGTCGGGTGTGTTGAGTGTCTAGCACAGTGGCTGACACTGTTGAAGTGGGAGGCAAGTAGCTGTGGTCCAGGAGGAGGAAAGCCAGGTCAAGAACCTGGCCATTGTGATGATGAAGAAGCAGAAGTACTGCTACAAGGCCCTGCTTTGTGAGAGGCACAAAATAAAGAAGCTGACTAATTGGTAAGAGAAGTAGAAAGCCCACACTGAGGCTGTGAGGTGTGAGAAGAAGGCAGAGAGAGAAGGGTCCTTTTTCAGTGGGTTGACAAATCAAAAAAAGGTGATATTGTTCTCTGTATAATGGTTGGTCACTGTGAGCTTCAGAGAAAAGGAGTTAAGAATTTCCAATGTGTAGTATGCAGTAATATATACAAGGAACTCTGCTAGGCACCTCATGTGAATATTTTCATTCAATCCTCACATAAGGTGAATGTTCTCTTTCTGGATGAGTAGAGTGGAACAGTTCTTTTGAAGTCAGATTGATAGGGGTTAGCCCTGTCTGTTAGCCAACGAGGCATATGACCCCAGCTGAGTCACCTATCTTCTCTGATTGTCCTGCCACACTTCATGAACTTGTGTCCCATCTCCAGTTGGTGTGTGTGTGTGTGTGTGTGTGTGTGTGTGTGTGTGTGAGAGAGAGAGAGAGAGAGAGAGAGAGAGAGAGTATGGGTAGTGGGAATTGCTCAATAAAATGAATATTTAACACTATCAATTATTTTTTAGCATTTTTATTTTGCATAGAAAGAAATTGAGAGGGAAGGACAAGATAAAGAGGGAGAGAAAGAAACACTTGCAGCACTGCTTACCCCCCCCCCCCTTCGTGGGTATGGATGAAGGGCTTGAACTCAGGTCCTTGGGCACTGTAGAATATGTGCTTTAGCAGATGCACAACCATCCAGCCCCTTAACAATTCCTTTTAAAATCTCTAAAAGACATCTTGCAAGAGATCTAGGAAGGGGATTTTGGATTCTGGACTCAATATGTGAGCATGGTCCCTGGCTCTGGAGATGGAAACCTCTCTAGGTTGAAGCAACATGGGAAAAACCTCAGCTCTACCCTCTTCCTTGCCCTGCTCTTCACCAAACACAGTCTCAGCCATGAAAGTACACTTTCTGCCACATAGAGATGCCTTGAGGGACCCCTGCAATCCAGTGGTGGGGAATGCTGAGAGGGGTGGCTGCTAATTAACATTCCAGGCTGAGCATGTTACCATTTGGGAGGCCTGGGTGCTCCCCTCTTGTGTAGGTTCACTCATCTAGCTCTGATTAAGTGTCCCTGATGGGGACACTACCTGTCTGCAGTTGTTTCAGAACCTAACCAGAGTTAAAAATGGTGAGACAAGTTTCAATGCCTCCTTTCCTCTGTAAATCATTCCCCCTTCCTCCTGCTCTACACTAACTTTCTCTGTGTGCTGCCTGGGGATCCCACATCTCTCCTCGGATGATGAGTCAGAGGAGAATGTCTATGTTCACTTACCTTAGAGGATTTCAACCTGGTAATTCATTCCTTGTAGGGACTGCTTAGTAATCCATAGCTGTGTGCTACTTTTCCCCCTGTGTTCCCGGATCCTTAATTATATTGCAAGGCTTCAAATTTACATGTATCTCCTTTGGGTTCACTGATCAAGTCATTATCTCTAGGCACATGTAGCCTATTTGTTTCAGGTCTTGCCTAAACTTCAGCCTACATTCTTTCCTATGCTGGATCTTTTGTGCAGTGTACTGGGCAGAGATATTATCACTGAATATACCATCTGCTAGGTTATCAGTAGACAGTTGTTGATTGGGTGCATACGTGTAAAGATGAGTAACACACTGGTGATTTACAGACTAAAAAGTAGTTATCTGGTTTATTTCCTGGGAGCATTACATTACTACAAAGACTAAAGATTGCATGGTATCCCTAAAAATAGAGTTGTATGGGGGCCAGGTGGTGGTGCAGCAGATTAAGCACACATGGTGAAACGACCCATTTAAGGATCCCGGGTGGAGTCCCCAGCTCCCCACTTGCAGGGGAGTCACTTCACAAGTGGTGAAGCAGGTCTGCAGGTTTCTGTCTTTTTCTCCCCCTCTCTGTCTTCCCTTCTCTCCATTTCTCTCTGTCCTATCTAACAACAATGACAGTAAGAACAATAAAACAACTACAACAAGGGCAACTAAAGGGAAAAAATGGCCTCCAGGAGCAGTGGATTTGATTCATAGTGCCCGTACCAAGCCCCAGCAATAACCCTGGAGACCAAGAAAGAAAAAAAGAAACAAAGGAAGAAAAAAAGAAAGAGAATTGTATGTCTATGTTCAGTGGAGATGCAATTACAGAAACTAGAACTGTCACCTTCTGCACCCCAAAAAGAATTTTGGACCACACTCCCAGAGGGCAAGAATGCTAGGGAAAGATGACTAGAGGGCTCTGAACCCCAATGTCATCAAGACCCAGAGAGAGAAGTGGAAAAATAGGACACTAAGAAAAGTAGTAAGAGGTATAGGTGTGACTTAGAAAGGAAGAGAAGGCAGGATCATAGAAAAAAATTATATATTCATATATAGTATTTAATATTTATATAGTATTTACATATAGTATATATGTATATATTTATACATCTACATTTACATATGTAATATCCATCCATTATCTGTGACTTTGGGAGAACTACTGTAGTTTCCAATGGAGGGACTGTGGTGGGAAGGTGGGGAATTATACCTATGTTGTCTTATAATTTTGTAAATCAATATTAAATCCCTGATAAAAAATAGAATAGAGTTGTAAAAAAATATATAGAATTGTGTGTGTGGGGGGGTAACTCAATCAGTAGAGTACACACATTCCCATGCTTAAGGTCCCAGGCTCAAGTTCCTAGTCCCCACGTGCAGGGGAGAAGTTTCACAAGTAGTAAGCAGTGGATTGGTACTGCATGTGTCTCTTTCTCACTCTCTAGCTCCTCGTCTTCTAGCAAAGAAAATGAGGGGGGAAAAAGGCCCTGGGAATGGTGAATTCTAGAGAGAACTATGGTAGAAAAAAAGGAAAAGAGAAGAGGAGATAACATAATGGTTATGCAAACAGGCTCTCATGCTTAAGTCTCCAAAACCCCAGGTTCAATCCCCCTCACACCACCATAAACCAACACTGAGAAGTGCCCTGGTAAAAATAAAAACAAATAAGTAAAAGAAAAAAGAATAGAGTCACATTATTTATATGCAAATCTACACTTTCATGAAAAAGGGTTCAGAGTCTAGTAATTATTCCATCATGAGTTGACACTAGCAATAGGCTAGTCGCTGATGGAGACTGAATTTGAGATAGGCTCCTGCCCTTTGGGCACTGGTGGACAATCTAGTTGGGAAAAAACAAAGCAAAACAAAAACCACAGGGGATTAAGTGTCATTACAGAGACAATACCAACATTAGCTAAACACACAGATGTTTGGAAATTCTACCTACGGCAATTAGAACTAAGAAGGAAAGGCACACATGACAGAACTAGTGGGCACAGTCCACCAAAAGAGTTCAAGGCAGGCTTCCCTAAGTCAAGGGTTCACCGAATGGACTGGGGAAGAATACTTTCCAGACAAGGGACGTGATTCACTCCAATGTCCTGTAATGGAAGGAAATGTGGCAAGTATGAGGTCATGAGGAAAGCTGGAATGCAGGGGAGGAGTGTGGTGAATAAGGATTCTGAAAAAGGGAACAGATTATCATGATTCCTGTGCACATAGAGACTTTTGTCCTGTTTAAAGATTTATTTATTAATGAGAGAAGAGAAGGAGGAAGAAGAGAAGGAAGAAGAGGAGGAGGAGGAAGTAGAAGAGGAGGAAGAGGAAGAACCAGAATATCACTCTGGAACTTGTGACGCTGGATTCTGGATTTTGAACTTGGGACCTCATGCTCAAGAGTCCAAGATTTTCTCCACTGTGTTACTTCTTAGGTCTTCAAGGATGTTGTCTTTTCTTAATCCTAAAAGCAGTAGAAAGCTGTTGGAAAAGTTTTAAGTAGGAGGATGCTGTGCTTTTATTTGAGTTTTGAAACTTACCTTTACTCTGTGGAGAACAAACTAGAGGAAGTCAAAAGGAATGCAGGCAGATGCAGTTAAGAAGCTACTGCAATAATATATGAACAGTGGAACTGTGAGAAAAGATGAATTATATAGTTCATAAGCTTTATTTTATTCATTACATATAAGGGAGAGTTTCACATAAGGCGGAGAAGGGAGAAAGAGAACCCAGAGATCCATGCTGACACGCAAAGCCAGCGAGAGAACCAGGAAACTCAGGCATTTAAAGTCTGTTACTATTCCAGTTGACTCATTTTCCCAATTGAAAAATATTCCTTCTCACAACATTGATGGAACTGGAGGGGATATGCTAAGTGAAAGAACCAGACAGAAAAGAACAAATACTAATATGGTCTTATATGTGGAGTATAGAGAAACAAAAATTTAGGATACAAAGTGGAAGGGAAACAAATCCTTAGTCTCTTTGTCTATAGAGCTGAGATCACCAAAGGGGTCAAGGCAAAGGGCATGTTAGGTATGGAAGAGATACATGAGAATTTAGTGAAGTACTATTAGCACTTTGGTGGGATATGGTGACATGCATCAGAAAGAAATATGAAATTGAACCCCTAAAACATACGACCTTTGAAGCCAATGTGGGGCAGATAAGGGACAAAATAGGAGGAGCCTGGCTCCTGCTGTCCTAGAGCATAATATCCCCAGCCTCTCTAAGCATCTGTCCATTAAGAAATAAAAGATTTTGGGGCTGGGTGGTGGTGCACCTGGTTGAGTGCACACATTACAATGCACAAGGACCCAGGTTCGAGCCCCCGGTCCCCACCTGCAGGGGGAAAGGTTCACAAGTGGTGAAGCAGTGCTGTGGGTGTCTCTCTGTCTCTCACCCTCTCTATCTCTCCCTTCTCTATCGATTTCTGACTGTCTCTATCCAATAAATAAATTTTAAAAATTAAAAAAAAAAGATTTTGTTTGAGCTATGTATATACTTTTGGGGTGTATGTCTTTTAGCAGCATCAATTTAGCGTATGTCATTATTACTATTACTATTATTACCTCCATGGTTATCGCTGGGGCTTGGTGCCAGCACTAGAAGTCCACTACTCCTGGCAGCCAATTTTTTTTTCATTTTTATTGGCTAGGACAGAAAGAAATTGAGTGGGCAGAGGGAGAGGGAGAGGGAGAGAGAGAGAGAGAGGGAGAGGGAGAGGGAGAGAGAGAAAGATAAACACATGCAGACCTGCTTCAAAACTTGTGAAGCATCCCCCTACAGGTGGGAAGCCAGGGGCTTGAACCCAGACCTTTGTGTAGGTCTTTGTGCTTAGTACTATGTGTGCCACTGCCTGGACCTCTGTCTCAATTTATAACTCAAGTTATTTTAAGAAAAATAAAGAAAGAAGGTATTGAGAGGAGTATTGTAGAATCAGGAAGTGGAAAATTCAGTCAGCCTCAGAAGGGAAATAGAATTAGGAATTGGATATTAGGCAGAAATCTAAGAAATACCTTTACTGAATTAGTAAAGTCATGGGCCCCTTAGAATATACCTAAAATAGAGTTCCTAGCTTTTTCAAAAATGGAGACCCCCCCAAATCACATCTGTTATATGTTTACTTTTGTGTTCCTGATTATTAAGCAATTTTTTATGTTTTATATCTTAATGCTTTATAGCCATCAAGTTAGAGATGATACCATGACACCAACGTGAAATCCTTGGGCAGATGACCTTACCAATGTGTCCTGGAACCCCACTTTTCCAGAGCCCCACCCCACTAGGAAAAGAAAGAGACAGGCTGGGAGTATGGATTGACCTGTCAGCGTCCATGCCCAGCAGAGAAGCAATTACAGAAACCAGACCTTCCATCTTCTGCACCTAGAAGATCCATGCTTCTAGAGGGATAAAGAACAGGAAAGCTTCCAGTGGATGGGATGGGATACAGAGCTCTGGTGGTGGTAACTGTGTGAAATTATACCTCCTACAGTCTTTGTTGATCATTGTTGAATGTATCCATCCATCCATCCATCCATCCATCCATCCATCCATCCATCCATCCATTCATCCATCCATCCAAAGAAAAAGAAATGCCTTTATTGGTTGTCATCCCTCTAGAACTTTGCACACCAGCTTGCACTTCTGGTCTCTGCAGACCAACTTTGTGGGATTCTACATTCACAGGTCTTAGTGCTGCTGCAGAGGTTGTGTGTGTGTGTGTGTGTGTGTGTGTGTGTGTGTTACCCAGTTATAGGTAGGGAGTGACTGGCAGTTTCATTTCCCGATGTGAAATGCTAAGTCAGGTGTTCATCTGTAGAGCAGCTAGCGAGCTATGAACGAAACAGTAGAGTCAAATAGTATACTCTGGGCTGGTGAGGTAGCACATGTGGGAAGACACCTGGTCTGCCATGCAAGTGACCCAGGTTTGAGCCCAGTGCCTATCACACTGGCGTAGCTTCTAGGCTGTCATGTCTCTCTGCTGGTCTATCTCTCGCTTTCTCTTTGAAAAAGGCAGCCCAGATCTAGGAAGTCCTAGTGATGACAAAAACAAATAAGTAAATAATATACACTGAGTACCTGCAGCTCATCCACAAAGAGTAACAGAAAGTTGGGTATCTGGGCATGGTTCTTGGACCTGCAGGTAAGATCCAAATTCCCCAGTGTGGACAGATCCTTAGCAGTACATTCTGAGTCTACTCTACTTTTCTGACTTCTTTCCTGTCTGCATTCCCTGCATACATATCTAGTCACTATAGAAATTATACCTGTTTCCATCATTGAAGAGCACCAGTCATGGCTCTATGCTGCCCTGTGGCCATGAGGCTCAACTAGGGCTACCTAGTAACTAAGAATGAGAGCCGGCATGGATGCCTCAACAAGCTCACCAGAATCATGGTGCACATGATCTGGTTGGTGTTTGACTTCACCCCTTGAGGGTACTGGCAGAGAGCTCAGTTGGGTAGTGCACTTGCTTTGTCATGTGTATGACCCATGGCCTTCACTGCATTGAGGGGAACTTTGGTGCTGTGGTGACTTTCACTTTGTATCTCATTCTCTGTCTCTCTTGTTTTATCTAAAAAAAGTTGGCATAGAGTAGTGAAGCTCTGGTGATGATTAAAAAATATGAAAGAGAGAGAAAGAAAAGGGAAAGGAAAAGGTGGGGACTGATATCCATGCCAAGAGGAAGATGAGCTGAGTAACTTCTAGGCTGCTACAAAGAAGACAGCCACCAAGGGATGAGGGGCCCATCTCCAACCCTAATGTGCAAATAATTCTTAGGAAAAAAAAATTATATCTGTGGAAGCTGTCTCCTCAATCCATAAAAATACCTTTCTCCGCCCTTTATTGAGGGGGGGGGTTATGGTTTACAGTCGATATTAAAGTATAGTAGTTGGTACATATGAAACATTTCTCATTTCTCAGTTCTCCACATAACACTAAACCCCCTCCCATCTTGGTCCTCCTCTGCTATCATGTTCCGGGACCTGAACACTCCCTCCTCCTACCTCCAGAGTCCTTTACTTTGGTGTAATACATCAAACAAAGAAACTTTCTTGCATGAGGCTCTGAAGTCCCAAGTTCAGTCCCCAGCATCACCATAAGCCAGAGCTGAGCAGGGCTCTGGTCTTTCTCTATCCTGGTCTCTCCGTGTATCCCCCTCTGTAGCTCTCTCTCACTAAAATAAAATAAATAAAATATTTTAAAGTAATGAAATATTAAAAAAAATTATCTGGCCCCATCATGACTCCAGGCAACTACACATACTGTTTATGTTCTTCCTTTCCCATGAAATAAAGTCAAATATATTGTCATGGGTGGAAAGTAAATTTGGTTCTCAATTTCATTTCATTGGAATTTCATTAGTGCAGTTGTCTTTTTATTAACTCATCATCTTTGCTGGGTAATGATATTTCTCTTGCAAATCTGGAATGTGTGCCACAAATCACTACAGGACATCCTATTTACCACAAATTTCTATGAGATGACATTTCTAAATAGAGAAATTATCACGGATTGCAATGCTGGAAGGAAAATACATTGTTTCACAAATCAGTTCAAAGTGAAGTTAGGGGCCTGGAGATAGCTCAGCCAGGAGGGTGCACGCCTTGCCACACATGCTATCAGTGAAGTCAAATGTATGAGAGGTCTTGGCACTGTGAAATAAACAAACAAACAAGAAAGTAAAGTTAGGTTCAATTAAAAAAGAGAGGGATTTCTGACCAGACTAAACAGTTGTAACTTTTTACAGAGTAGACATGTCACTGCTTAGTTAAAAACTATACTTCTCAGCTTTTCTTATTCTATATATAGCAACATTCTTAGAATGTAAATAAAAGAGTAGATGTGGTTTTTGTGTGTCTTGCTTAAAAGACAACTGCTTGGGGCTTAGTGGGGGGGAGGTGGTATACCCATTTGAGTACATATTACCATGTGCAAGGACCCAAGTTCAAATCCCCGGTCCTCATCTACAGGGGGGAAACTGCAGTGAAATAATGCTGCAGGTGTATCTCTTTTTTTCTCCCTCTTGACCTCCCTCTTTCCTCTCAATTTTTCTGTACTGTTGAAAAAAAAAAAAAAGGAAAAAAATGGCCTCCAAGAGCAGAAATGCCTCCATCATGCAGAAATGGAGCCCCAATGATAACCCTGGTGAAATTTAAAAAGGAAAAGAAAAAAAGATAACTGCTTGTCCCTACCTTTTCACTTTCAGGTTCTGAAGTATGTGTATGGATATGGTTATGATCCAGCCGTGACTAGGTAATCAAGCATAATGCCATACGGGTGGCTATGAAAGACGGAAAGAAACTAGGCCCTCAGTTAACCCAAAGGAGCTCAACTATTCACCTCTGACTGTTCTATAAGCTCTCACCCATTTTCCCTCTCCCCCACCTCTCCGTTTCTGTCTCTGTTTTTCTCTTTAGAAGATTCTCTGTCATAGAAGCTTATCCAATGCTTTAACATTAGAGTGTAGAATGTAGCCTGTTCCCAGGCAGAACAGTGAGTTTTTCTAAAGCAGAGATGAAATCTGTCATTTTTTTTATATCTCGGCATTCAACATAGCACCTTATAAAAGATAAATGTTCAGTAAACCTCTGGTGATTGAATGAGTGCCTAGATTGGTAGGAATTAAAGTCATAAAAAGTAAATTGGATCAAATTTCAAGGACTTGGGATATCCTCATTAGGAATCTGGACTTTTTACTGCCCAAATTTAGGTTTCAAGGGAATGTTCTAAAACAGAACTCTGGAGGATCTGGCTTCTCAGAATCATGCTAGCTAGCGGCACCTGCTGGCAAACTGAAATCTGGCATTCTGACACTCAGGTGAATGAGATCAAGGAAGCAGTTGTTAAATATTGTTGATCAGAAAGAGAAGGACCAATAGCGAATGATCTCACAGTAAGGGAAAGTATAAGGTGAAATTTGAAGTAGATGTAGTGTATTGTACCAAAGCAAAGTACTGTGGGAAAAAGGGGAGGGGCACTGAGGTCCTGGTATATGATGCTGGCAAATGATCTGGGAGTGTCTTACAGACAATTAGACATCTAGACACCTGTCATAGGGAGATGAAACTGTACTGTAAGCCATTCACTTGCCAAATACATACATATATATATATATATGTATATATATATGTATATATATATATAATCTTTTCCTTTACTATCTGAAAGTTGAGCTTGCTTATGAAACCTTTACTAAGTCAAAATGGTGTAAATCAATAAATTAATCAAGTAATTCTTTGTTTGTTTTTTTTTGCCTCCAAGGTTATCACTGAGACTCAGCGCCTGCATTATGAATCTACTGCTTCTGGTTGTTGTTGCTATATTGCTAGTTTAGACAGAGAGAAATTGAGAGAGGAGGGGAAAATAGAGGGGGAGAGAAAGACACCTGCAGACCTGCTTCACTGCCTGTGAAGTGACTCCCCTGCAGGTGGGGAGCCGGGGGCTAGAGGTGGGATCCTTGCTCTTTGCAATATGTGCACTTAATCCTGTGCCCTGCCCCTCAACCAAGTAACTATCAATTATTTATACAGAAAAAAATTTTTGACTGCTCTCAGACTCACCTCACCTCCCCAACCCTACCAAATCACAACAAATAAAGAAATATAAAATAACACTAAGATATTGTAAAAGCAGAACTGGCATGATAAATATGCAAATATGTAGTGTTTGGGGCTGGGTGGTGGCACACCTGATAGACTACACATGTTACCATGTGCAAGGACCTGGGTTCAATTCCATAGTCCCCATCTGGGGGTGAAGGGAGCTTCATTAATGGTGGAACAGTGCTATAGGTTGTCTCTCCTTTACGCCCCTGCCACACTGCACACTTTGTCTCACCCTCTATCAAAAGAAAAATGAAGAGAGAGAGATAACGGTTATGCAAAAGATTCTCATACCAGGGGTATCAGAGGTTCCAGGTTCAATACCCTGCACTACCACAAGCCAGAGCTGACCAGTGCTCTGGTAAAATAATAATGATGGTTATTATTATTATTTTAAAGAAAGAAGGAAATGGTTGCCAGAAGTCATCATGCTGGCTTCAATATTCAGTGATATAACCCTGGTGGCAAAACAAACAAAAACAAAACAAATCACAGCCTGTAGAAAGTAGAAACAATGTGCATAATGTGATTTCATACACTGTAGTTGGGAAGACAGCACATTGGAAGGCTGAAAGGCAGCAATAATGATGTGTTACCTGGAGCTGTCAGACTTTGGGGTAGTGGGAGGCACAAAACATTGTGGAGGTAGAGGAGAGGGATGAAGAGGTCACCAACTGTCTCATTATAGTCCGAATCCATTAAGGCAGGCAGGTCACTGATATTTACTCCATGTTTTTAAAGTGGTTCTTTTTTAAAAAAATATTTTGCTTATTTTAAGAGAAAGAGGGAGGGTGGAGGGAGGGGGAGAGAGAGAGAGAGAGAGTCGGTGAGACCAGAGCTCTGCTCAGCTCTGGTTTATGGTGGTGCTGGGAAATGGACCTGGGATCTCAGAGCCCCCAGCATGAAAGCCTTTTGCATAACCTTTATGGTGTCTCCCCAGCCTTTCTATTTATTCATTTATGTTTGCTTGCCTTGATGTCAAAGGTCAAGAGGTTCAAGGTCTACCAAGGCTGATGTGGAGGTCTTGAAATAAAACACAGTGCTTGATTGCCTAGTCTTCTGCATTTCTTTATCATATGGTTTTTTGTAGGCATTAAAAACATCCTGCAAAACTGTGCCAAACCTGTGTGCCCTTTAAAAATTAATAGTAGACTTTTGTGTACCCCCCTTTTCCCCTTTCCCCCCTTCTTCCCTCCTGACTGCATTACTCTCAACTGTAGGGAAAAACTCACACTAAGTGTTTCACAGACAGTTTGTCATGAACAAAATACTTAGCCATATATTCAGTTATTGATTGATTGATTGATTTTCAGAGCACTGATCAGGTCTGGTTTATGGTGGTATGGGAAATTGAACCTGGGACCTTGAAGCCTCAGGCATGAGAGTCTCTTTGTATAGCCATTATGCTATCTATACACCCCATCCACCACCACACTAGTTTAAATTTATTACCTTTATATTCTCTTCAATTCTTCTACACTTTAGGACTCCAGTTCTTCTGATACTTTAGTCACATCTTTTTTTTTTCCTTCTTCTTGTTTCTTTAATTAAGGCAGAGTGTCCCTCTGTTCTGGCTTATGGTAGTGCCAGGAGTTGAACTTGGGGTTTTGGAGGCTCAGACAATGAAAGTCTTTTTGTATAACTATTATGCTATTTCCCAGACCCAAGACAAGGACTCATTTTGCTAATGGTTGCACAAAATAAATGAAGACAAAGCACAGATGTTCATGGTCACAGTTTTAATGTGTCAGGGTATGTGTGATGAAGAATAGAGGCACTCCATACTTCCTGAAACCTAAAGCAGCCTTCAGTGCATGAACCATTCAAAGCTTTTCTTTTTTGATGGGGGCAGGGAACAGAAGTGTGGAAGGTAGATGATTCCTACCATGAATTAAGTCACAAATAGCAGGCACATACAGTAGGAAGGACCCCAAGTTTATTTGTTTGCCAGTGTTGAAATGTATTTTGATAACTATACACCTATATGTGCAGTAAAGGTACTTTTCCTTCTTTTTTTATTAGTGATTTAATAATGACTGATAAGATTGTAGTGCCGGGCTAGTGTGGGGGTGCTCCTTCCCAGGCGCATACTCTCTGGGTTGGCGAGAACTCGACTGGAGCCAGCCTGGGCTGCTACTCACTCAGCGACGCAGGAGATAGATGACTCAGGAACCAAACACGTGGTGCAAGGTAATGCAATGTTCTTTATTGATCAGGGAGACAACACTTTTATAGGCTAGAACTGGAAGTGGCTAGTCGGAAACGGAAATAGCTAGGAAAGGGGGTGAAGAAAGGCAAAAGTGGGCTGGGAAGGTATAAACTTCCTTAGCAACTGTTGCAATGGTCTTAACTGGTGGGATTAATGTTACCCTGCAGGCAGGGCAGGTCTCAAAGAAAACAGATCAAAGGAATGGAATGGGTGGGGATCTTTCAGGCAAAACAATGATTATGTAAATAGGCCATAGTATCAGCAATGCAGGGTGGAGCAGGGGAGTTGGCTTAATTCCCGACATCTCCCCCTTTCTTTTTATCCAAGGGCCATAATATCAGGAATGCAGGGTGCTTTGTGAGTCAGGGAGTCTGATAGGACGAGGCACACCTTTGGGGTTACTACTGTCCCCCTCCTTGGTCAACCTCTCGGTAGAGAGACTAAAAGGATAAACACACCCCTCAGGTTCAAGCCCTGCCAAGCTCAACCACCTCCTCACAATTTCCCAACATTGTAGGATAAGAGGGGTACATACAATTCAATTCCCATCACTAGAGTTCCATATCCTTTCCTTCCATTAGAATTTTCCCTATTCTTCATCCCTCTGGGAGTATCAACCAAAGTTCATAAAGGTACTTTTTTGATTCTTATCTCTATACAAGAATGGAAAAGGAACTGCTGCTACTTGTTCATGAGGGCAGACACTCAGACATGGGTGGTATCCAAGGAAGGAAGTCTTCATAGCAAATGTCTAGTGCCTTTTGCAATGCCCTATACTGTCTCCAGGCAGGCAAGTAGCAAGGTACCCTGGGGTCTGATGCTGCTGCAGGGTCAGGTGGGTCCTGGAACCACTGGATGGGCCAGGCCTTCAATGAGTGGCTGGTTGTGCGAAGGCCTTGCCTGCATTTGTCCATCACCTCCTTCCTTGCAGCCAGAGTCTCATCACTCTGTGCTGGCTGAGCCTCTATGCAGTGGACAGTGGGAGAACTGGGTGCACATTTATAAAGACTAATACTGAAGTCTTCTTGTTTGGAGGCCAAGTGAACAGTGAGATTAAGAAGGACAGTTGGGGATGGAGTGATTAAATAGGAGGCTCCTTTAGCAAAGACCCCAAAGTACTCAGACTGAGAAACTGAGAAGGCTATGGTTCTGCTTCCAAATGTGGCATTACCCACTTGTTCTATAGCTAGTTCCTCTTCCTATTGGAGGCTGTGAGGGTTGAACTGTCAGTGGAAAAGAATCAGACCTGAGTGTGAGGTGTTGGTGGGGTGAATGTGTGTGTGTGTGCATGTGCATGTGCGTGTGTGCGTGCACGTGTGCGTGTGCATGTGTGTGTGTGTGTGTGTGTGTGTGAAAGGGATATTTATTTTGTGCCTGCATTTTTTTCCCCCTGGGCCTTGTTTGGGAAGAGGACTGAGAGGAGAGAGGATTATTTGAGCTGTTGGACCTGAACACAGACATGAGGAGGGGACAGTTAGGGAGATAGTTCAGCAGGTAGAACACATGGGACTGGTGGGCAGCTCAGTCAAGTAGAGCACACAGATTACCATGTACAAGGACCCAGACCACCACATAGGAGCACCTGCAAGTGAGAAGCTTCACAAGAAGTGGAGTGGTACTATGCTATTTCTCCTTCTCTCTCTTCTTATGCAGCTCATTCTTTATCTAAAAAAAGAAATAAAAATGACCACTGGGAGTGGAGGGGATCATGCAGGCTTTGAGTCCTAGTGATAACCCTGGTGGGGAAAAAAAAAGACTTGCATGTGTGTCAGGTCCTGTTTTTAATCCCTGAAATTGTATGTGCCAGAGTAAAGAGGTACTCTGATCTCTCTCTCTATCTCTGCCTCTCATAAAGTAATTTTTAATTATTTATTTATCCTCTTTTTTGTTGCCCTTGTTGTTTTTTATTGTTGTAGTTATTATTATTGTTATTGATGTCATTGTTGTTGGATAGGATAGACAGAAATGGAGAGAGGAGGGGAAGACACGGAGGGTTAGAGAAAGATAGACACTGGCAGACCTGCTTCACCACCTGTGAAGTGACTCCCCTGAAGGTGGGGAGCCAGGGGCTCGAACCTGGATCCTCTCACCGGTCCTTGCACTTTGCACCACCTGTGCTTAACCCACTGTGCTATCACCTGACTCCCTCATAAAGTAATTGTTTAAAAATTATGAGGAAGATGGAGCAGGAGATAGCTCACTGGGTAGAGTCTATACCTTACCATGTCCAAGGTTCTTGGTTCAAGCCCAAGCATCTTATGAAAACACTACTGACTGGCACCAGAGCAGTGTCATAAGTAGTGGATAGTCCTGAAGTATCTCTACTCTCTCTCTATTTCTCTCTTCTTTCTCTCTCTGAAAAGTGCATGTGAGCACATGAAGTGTAGAGTGGAGGAGTTGTTCCCAAAGAAAGGGAAGGAAAGTTCCTGTCAACAGAGCTGAATTTAACTACACAGGAGATGAGCAGGCTTAGGAAAGCTGAGTGATGATCCGTAGCCAGCAGAGTGCACACTGGAGGGCAATAGAGACAGGAGGAGATAATGAAGGGGACAGAGTAGAGGAAGGGCCAAGATCACAGCAGCCAACCATGTATTTTCAGACCCCACCCACTTCTCGAGATATGTGCCTACTTTTACTAAAGAAGTTTGTGGGGAGTCAGGCGGTAGCACAGTGGGTTAAGCGCAAGGACTGGCGTAAGGATCCTGGTTCGAGCCCCCGGCTCCCCACCTACAGGGTAGTCACTTCACAGGCAGTGAAGCAGGTCTGCAGGTGTCTGTCTCTCCCCCTCTCTGTCTTCCCCTCCTCTCTCCATTTCTCTCTGTCCTATCCAACAATGACGATATCAATAACAACAATAGAACAACAAGGGCAACAAAAGGGAATAAATAAACAAATGAGGTTAAAAAAAAAGTTTGTGGAGAGTAGAGCAAACACTCTCCAAGATGACCCTCACTTCCGGGGGTCATCTTTGTCTTTAGCCTCCTTCTCATTTGAGTAGAGCCAACCTGTGTAACCAAGAAATCACTGAGGAAATGATAGTCTGAGACTTCAGAGAGCAGGTCATGAAAGAAAATAGCCACTGAAGCATCTATCTGTCTTGATGCCTCCTGGGTTCTTCCCTCATTCCTTGGTGGTGGTGGTGGTGGTGGTGAGTCCAGGGTCCATCTAGCAAGGAACAGGGGCCTCCTGTCAGCAGCCTACAATAGTTCAACAGCTCAGTGAGGAAACCTTTTTGGAAAGCAGAGCCTCCATTCCTAGTCATTCCTTTACACAACTGTAGCCTTGACTGACATCCTGACAGCAACCTCAAGAGAGTGGCCACACCAGAAATCCTGCTAACCCACTCCTAAATTCCTTACTCACAGAAACTTTGAGGTTAAAACATGTTTATCATTGTGGTTGAGCCATTGGGGTTTTGAGGTTACACAGTAATAGGCAGCTAGCATAGAAAGTGACACTGGGACTTCAGAGGACAGGGAGGCATCTCTGGGCAGGTGTGGCCTTCCTTCCTGTGGTGACCCACAGAAGCTTTCCCTTTTGCCCACAGACCTCACCCTCCCTCTCCCATTTTCATTGACAGCAGCATCAGGAGAGTCCTAGAAACAATTTCATTTGCTATTCTGATCTACAGTTGTAGTAAAACTGTTAAATTCCTTTTAAAAATATTATTATTATTATCATTATTATTTTGCCTCTGGGGTTATCACTGGGGCTTGGTGTCTACACTACAAATACACTGCTCCTGTGGCCTTTTTTTTTCCCCCCAATTTTTTGGATAGGAGAGAGAGAAATTGAGAGGGAAGGGGAAGATAGAGAGAGGGGAGAAAAAAAGACACTTGCAGACCTGCTCCACTGCTTGTAAAGTGACCCCTAAGAAGGTGGGGAGCCAGGGGCTCAAACCTGGATCCTTGCATGGGGTCCTTGCACTTCATACTATGTGCACTTAACCTGATGAGCCACTGCCTGACCCCCAAATTTTATTATCTTTATTTATTGGATAGAGACAGCCAGAAATTGAGAGGAAAGGGAGAGGTAGAGAGGGGAAGAGAAAGAGAGACACATGCAGTACTGCTTCACCACTTGCACAACTTTCCTCCTGCATGTGAGGACCAGGAGTTCGAACTTGGGTACTTGTGCATTGTAACATGCACGCAACCAGGTGTGCCACCACCTGACCTCTAATTTCCTTCTCTAACAATCCCCTTACCTCTCACAAAAGGAAGTTTCCCCTTCGCTTCACACTTGGCTCATGGACCTGGTAGTGCCTCGAAGACTATTTTCTTGGATCTGAGAAGTCTGCAGGTCTCCCATATTGAAAAGTTACTGTTATCGCCTGAGCGGTGGGCATAGTAGCAGAGCACTGAACTTGCAAGTGTAAGGTCTCAAGTTTGATCCCTGGCACTACATATGTCAGGGAGCTGCTCTAGCCTTTCTCACTCATGAAACAGATAAAAATAAATTTAAAAAATGAAAAAATAATTTGTTGCCAATAAAGAGAATCTCTCCAGCCATGCCAGTTTTTATAGCAGGTGCAACTCCTCTCTTTTAAGGAAATTTTATAAAAAATGTTTTCTGTATCAAAATAATACAAGTTAATTTTAGGAAAAAAAATGGAGAACTATATAGAACTGCTTTCAGAAAATTCACCAGAGATCATTTGAAACTAAACGAAATACCAAAGTAATGATTTTTGTTGTAGCCAAAGTTTTGAAATGACATTTTCAACCCTGAAGATTTGTGTATTAAAAACATATTTTGGCACATGGCAAATTAAGCCTAGAAATAATTTGGGTACAGACAAAGGGGCCAAAGAATTTTTTTTTTTGCCTCCAGGGTTATTGCTGGGGCTCAGTGCCTGCACCATGGATCCATTGCTCCACTGCTCCTGGAGGCCTTTTTTTTTTTCTTTTCCCCTTTTGTTGCCCTTGCTGTTGTAGCCTTGTTGTGGTTATTATTGTTGTTGTTGATGCTGTTCGTTATTGGATAGGACAGAGAGAAATGGAGAGAGGAGAGGAAGACAGAGAGGTAAAGAGAAAGATAGACACCTGCAGACCGACTCCCCTGCAGGTGGGAAGCAGGGGGTTCGAACTGGGGTCCTTACAAGGGTCCTTGCACTTCGCGTCAAGTGCACTTAACCCACTGTGCTACCACCCAACCCCCAAAGAAATTTTTGATTAAAAAGAAATAGTCATCAAATGGGGAGAAGTAAACAAAAGGGAAATGACACAAGCACCTGCATTCTGATTAAATCTCTTTTTTTATTCTTACTTTAAATATCTGCTCACTACCACACACTTGTGATCTCTGTGTCTCTGCTGGTTGCAATGACAACCTTGTCTCTTTGCACACACTGGTGCCAGAGTTTTGCTGAGACTCAGATCCATCTGAAAGCACACCTTGCATTTAGTCTGCAAGGGCTACCAGAACAAATACAGCAGTCAGGGCTGGTGAACTAACTCACTTGCATAGGGTGTTGCTTTGTCTTGTGCACAACCCAAGTTCGAGCCCAGCCCCCACTGCATTAAAGGAAGCTTTGGTGCTTTGATCTCTGCCTCTCTGTCTTTATCTAAAAACAAAACCAGCAGACAGTTCCCCTAGTATGTTGCTAAACCCTCAGACTACGTTAAAACCATAGTAAAAAAACTCTGGATATGCTTCTCCCCATATCTACATAAACCTGTTGGGTAGTATGCCAGCTCCCCCTGGCTTCTGCTTAACCAAGCACCGGTATGCCTATATAGGGATTGGTTTGATCCCATTCAAAGCTTCGGTCTATTTACATAAATCACTTTTACATTTACATAAAGCACCACCTTCCCTCCAGGGCATTGGTGGTTTAGTGGTAGAATTCTCACCTGCTCCGCCCCCTCTCCTTGTCACACCCTGATCTTCCACCAGTCACTTTTCGCTCCACCCTCTCTATGTCACATCCTGTTTCCACCCTACTTGGAGAGTATAAAAACAGCTGCTCTTCTGATTAAAGACACTTGGAAATTGCTTTCCGGCTCCGAGGGTTCCAGAGTGTATCTCCTGCGAAGTTAGTGCAGCACGAGTTCCTGATCCCTCTCCCACGCAGCAGCCTAGATCGGCTCCAGTTGAGTTCTCTCCAACCCAGAGAGCACTAGCTCGGGAAGAAGCACCCTCAGGTTATCCCGGCATAAACCTACGACAAAGTTTGACTTATTATTCATTAGGCACAGGCAGAGGTTAAACAGCCATGATAAATAATATACAGAAGTTCATCAGCATACTGTAATTGCAGTTTTGTGAATGTGATCTCCTTTCCTTACTGTCTTATTTCACTCTTCCCAACTTGTGGCACTGTGAGATGGTGAAATGCCTACATGCTGAGATGCAGTGAAGTGACTAGCAAGATGACTGACCTTCCCAAGTAATTAAGGATTCCTTGAACACAACCACTGCAATTCCACAAGTCGATCTGATTACCAAGAGGTTACTGTGTGGCTAAAGGCAGGGAGTGTATCCTACGTGGATAGGTCAGATGAAGGATGATTCATATCCTGAACACCACAGAGCAGGACTGCACAAGATTTTGTCATATTATTCAGAATGGAGGGAAATTCAAAACTTTTGAATTGTTTATCTCTAGAACCTTCCATTTCATGTTTTTGAATCACAACTGTCTGTGAGTAACGGAACCATGGAAAGCAAATTCACTTGTAAGGGGGGATGACTGTACCACAAAGCTGGTGACTTAAAACAACAGAAATGTATCCTTTTAACAGTTCCAGAATCTGTCAGCCCAAAATCAAGGTGTCAACAGGAGTGATTTCTTTCTGAGTACTCTGAGGGAGAATTTATTTTATGCTTCACACTTCTGTGGGTTGTCAGTGATCCCTGGCATACTTTCACTCTAGTATTGTTAAAGTTGTTCTACTGTATTACAGTTACAGGTTCTTTTAAGTTTTTTTATTACTTATTTTCCCTTTTTTTTGTTACTTATTTTCCCTAAAACAACAATTTACCCTTGTTGTTTTATTGTTGTTGTTGTTGATGTTGGATAGGACAGAAAGAAATGGAGAGAGGAGGGGAAGACAGAGAGGGGGAGAGAAAGATAGACACCTGCAGACCTGCTTCACTGATTGTGAAGTGACTTCCCTGCGGATGGGGAGCCGGGTCACGAACCGGGAACCTTATACTGGTCCTTGCACTTTGCACCATGTGCACTTAACTCACTATGCTACTGCCGGCCCCCATGCCTAACTTACAAGTTAAATTTTATCCTAAACATATGCACATATAAAGGAAAATGAGCAAATACAGAACCTGGGATGACCCACAGCTCCTCAGTACATCACTACAGTCTCTGTCTTCACATGGTGTCCTTATGTTCTATGTATATCTCTAAGCTTCACTTAGGCTGTTAAGGACATGAGACATTGGATCTAGGGCCCACCATAGTCAAATGTAAACTTATTTTACTGAAACCTGGCTGTAAAGACCTAATTTGAAATAAGGCCTCAAGTAGAGGTGAAAGTGGATATGAGTTTGGCAGAGAAGGGAAGCAATAGTTATTTAATTGGGTACATCAAGGTGCAACAATTCCACATTTTGACTATCAGCCCAAGTTATCCGTACATCCTAGTAAGTAACAGCAAGGGAAGAGATTAAGAAGAGAAAGATTTTTTTTTTTTCCTCCAGGCTTATTGCTGGGCTCAGTGCCTGCACCATGAATCCACTGCTCCTGGAGGCCATGTTTCCCCCTTTTGTTGCCCTTGTTGTTGTAGCCTCGTTGTGGTTATTATTATTGCCATTGTTGATGTTGTTCATTGTTGGATAGATAGGACAGTGAGAAATGGAGAGAGGAGGGGAAGACAGAGAGGGGGCGAGAAAGATAGAAACCTTTAGACCTGCTTCACCGCCTGTGAATCAACTCCCCTGCAGGTGGGGAGCCGGGGGCTCGAACCAGATTCCTTATACCGGTCCTTGCACTTTGCACCACATGAGCTTAACCCACTGTGCCACCGCCCGACCCCCGAAGAGAAAGATTTTGGGGGCTGAGTGGTGGCTTGCCCACTAGAGCTCAAGTCTCTTGTTTCCACTTGCATGAGAAAGCTTCACAAGCTGTGTAGGAGTGCTGCAGGCAACTCTCCTCTCTCTCTCCAACCTTTTCTTTCTCTTTCTCTCCCTCCCCCTCTTCAAAAAGAAAGAAAAAGGAAAAAAGTGGTCTCTAGAGGTGGTTAACTCATGCAAGCTCCAAGCCCCAGTGATAATCCTGGTGACAATATGATAAAATAAAATGGAGCTGGGCAGTGGTGCACTGGGTTAAATGCACATAGTATGAAGCACAACGCCCCCCCACCACCAAGAATCCTGGTTCTAGCCCCAGACTCCCCACCTGCAGGGGGCGGGGGTCACTTCACAAGCGGTGAAGCAGGTCTGCAGGTGTCTATCTTTCTCTCTCCCTCTCTATCTTCCCCTCCCCTCTTAATTTCTCTCTGTCCTATCAAAAAAAAAAAAAAAAGTGAAAAATGGCCACCAGGAACAGTGCACTGGATTTGCAGTTTAGGCACCAAGCCCTAGTGTTAACCCTCGAGGCAATAAAATAAAATAAAATAAAATAAAATAAAATAAAACAAAGGCTTCTGTACTCAAACTATGCTGAAATGCACTTAAATTTGAATAAGCAAGTTTTCCTGAGGCTTCAGGAGAGCACAGGATGCCCTTGTAGCCTGAAAAAAGTAGAGGGAGAGTTCTGATCCATAGTCAGATGTGTTATCCATTGCACCACTGGCCTGCTGTGAGGAGCAGTTCTTTGCAGGAGGAAATGTTTAAAGCTATGTGTAATGCAATCAGCCCCCATGGAAACCAGAGAGTTAGATCACAGTTAATTTAGGCAAGACACAGTGCGACGACTATGACACAACTTATAAAATTGTCTTTAAGAAGGGTTCTGAAGGACATGGGAAAATACTTACATTATAACTTCAATAAGTAAAGCCAGGGTTCAAAATTGTATTTGCAGCATGAGCTCAGCTATGAAATAAAAAGGAAGCATTCTTAGAAAATAAGGATGGTGCCAACTGAGTGGAGAGACGGAAGCAGAAGGCCATTGCCTTTTATTTTACATGTTTTTGTATTTTTGAATTTCTTCCCCAATGACCAGTTAGTCCTTTTTATATCATAAAGATGCACTTATTTATTTTTATGAGTGTGAGGAGAGAGAGAGGGAGAGAATGAGACCAGAGCACTGTTTAGCTTTGGCAGATGTGGTGTGGGGGTGGAGCCTGAGGTCTCACACATGCAAGTCTTGTGCTTGAGTGCTATCTTCCTGAGTAGAGTACTTTTAGAAAATAAACTTAAAAAAAATTTTTTAACTTTTTTTTTTTTTTTTTGCCTCCAGGGTTATTGCTGGGGCTTGGTGCCTGCACTACGAATTCACTGCTCCTGGAGGCCATTTTTTTTCCCCTTTTGTTGCTCTCGTTGTTTATCACTGTTGTTGTTATTGCTGTTGTTGTTGTTGTTGGATAGAACAGAGAGAAATCAAGAGAGGAGGGGGGATAGAAAAGGGAGGCAAAAGTGGAGTTGTACCCCTCCTACCTTATGCTTTTGTTCACTAATCCTTTCTTAAATAAAAAATTAAAAAAAAAAAAAAAAGAAAAGGGAGGCAAAAATAGGCACCTGCAGACCTTCAGTCTCGTGAAGCGACCCCCCTGCAGGTGGGGAGCCAAGGACTCAAACCAGGATCCTTAGGCCAGATCCTTAGGACGGTCCTTGTGCTTCACACCATGTGCGCTTAATCCACTGCACTACAGCCAGGCCCCTGAAAATAAACTTTTAATATCTCACTTGGATAGTGTACTGCTTTGCCATGTACATAACCTAGGTTTGAGCCTGGCCCCTAATGTACTGAAGAAAACATCAGTATGGTTCCCCTCCTTCGACTGTCCCTCGTATCCCACCTTTCTATCTCTACATGGACAGAAAAAAAAAAAAACTCTTTTAATTTGAGAATAGGTTTTTTTCTCCCTCTTTTTTTTAAATTGCCACCATCATAATCATTGGGGCTTGGTGCTAGCACTATGAGCCCACAGATTCCAGCAGCCTTTTTTTTTTCTACTTTATTTGATAATATAGAAAGAAAGATAGATACCTGCAGAGCTCCACTGCTTGTGAAACATCCTCTCTGCAAATGAAAAATGGTATCAAACCCACGTCCTTTCACATGGCATTGTGTGCATTCAATAGGGTACACCACTGGCCGGCCCCCATGAGAATAGTTTTTGATTTATATAGTAGTTGCAGAGATAATACACGAAGTTTTCATCTATCCAACTTCTCCTTTTGTTAGTATCTTACATCTGTCACAACTGATGGATAATACTGATAACATTATTATTAGTTAGTAACTACTTCCCTCTTTTTTTTTTTTTTTTAAGATACGACAGAGGCAGAGAGTATAAGAGACCTCAGCACTGAAACTTGCTTCAGTGTGAGATGGGGGGTTGGGCTTGAACCTGAGTTGCTTATATGGCAAAGTATCATACCGTCCAAGTGAGCTGTTTTGCAGACCCTTCATAACCATTTTTTTAATGGGATTGTAAAGGCTGTTTTTTTTTTTTTTTTTAATCTAATGCCATTTTTCTATTTTGGGATCCTAGCCAGGACATCATGTTACTTTTTTTTTTTTAAATCATGTCTCCTTCGGGGTCTCCAAACAGTGACATTTGTTCTGGCTTTCCTTGTTTTTGACCATCTTGACAGTTCTGAGGAGCTCTGATCATACATCTTGTAGAGTGTTCCTCAGTATGGGTTTGTCTTATTTTTCTCAGGTCAGACTGGGGTTACAGGATTTTGTGGAAAAAAAAGACAACAGAAGTAAATAGCCATTCTCATAGCACCATAGCAAGAAGATATATTGCTTTTTCAAGGAGACACACAAGGAAGTAAATTTCAATATAATGACTATGCTACAAAAATGGTGGTGCTTGCTTCTCCTTGTGGGTTGTGGGGGGCTTTCTTAATATTTTTCTTTGTTGTTTTCCATGAAATACAAAGAATTAACAAAAATCTCCATGAAGAGCTGCAGTGACCATGGCTATGGGGACAGGAAGGGAAGGGGGGGAGGCCTGTGTCTGGCTCAGGAACAGAAAGTGTCAGACTGATGCGGAACACACCAGGTCTGGCTGCGTGCTGGGAGCAGTCAAGATTACTAATGCAGGACAGAAAGTAACAGCAACAAAAAGAGAGCAAGGAGCAAGGGTTGGGGAGACAGAGTTAATGAGAACACTGAGATGCATTCCAGGCAAAAGGGTAACTCAAAAATGTAAGCAAGCCTCGAGCTGAGATTAGTTATAGCCAAATAAGTCATGCGGGATTCAGAGGGTGCAGGCAGCCGGGTGGAAGCTGGGGCACCTCTGTGTCTCTGAATCTAGTAACGCTTTGTATAAATACTGACTTTTTAGGGAAGACAGAGAGGAGCCTTTCTCTTTTTCCACTGCCAGGATTAAGGAAAGCTTATTGATTTTTAAACAAGCTGTTTCTAATCAGAGCTTATTTTAGATCTAATAAGACAGTTACTTTTTTTCTTAATTGAGTGTAGAGAAGGGAATGTAAAGTCAGTCTATGAATAAAGTAGTTTTAATTACTTTGCAAGATGTCACATTGAAACTAAGACTGTAATTCACACACTCAATTCTCCAGGCACTGATCCCACAAAGATATTCGACAAGAACTGATATGTCATCCCTGCTCTTGGCTCTGAATTTAAATGACGGGTAGATAGGTTGCTGTCGATGTGATGAGGTAAATGACCATGAAGTGCAGAGAAGCAATCTATCGGTTATGAGTACAAACTTTGACTCATCCTTCAAGATCAAAATCAAGTGTGCTGCAAAATATTGTGAAGTTTTTATTTTATTTATGTGGTTGCTTTTGGGGGGGAGCATTTTTAATTTAAATTTTTAAATTCATTTTATTGAGGAAATACTGGTTTACAGGGTTGTTATTGTCACAGGAGTATATCTCCACATCTCCCCAAGATGGATGTCAGCACTTTTCACCCTCCACCAAACCTTCTTCTTCTTCCACCATAGGGCACTGGGTTCTCATATCCCCTTAACCTCCTTGCTTTCTCACCTCTGAATCTCCTGAAAAAATAAAAATAAATAAATACACAAATAGTCCATTGAGTCTTCACCTTGCTTTGTTTTTCTTGGATGGGAGAAGTAGTTCTTTTTGAAAATAATTTCAGGGGCCAGGTGGTGGCACATCTTGTAGACAGCACATGTTATCCTGTGCATGGACTTGGGATCAAGCCTCCTGGTCTCCACCTGCAGGGCAGAAGGCTTCACAAGTGGAAAAGAAGGGCTATAAGTTTCTCTTTGTCTCTCTCCCCCTCCCCTCTTCCTTCCCTTTCCCCCACTTCTCCTTCCTCCCCCTTCTCTTTCAACTTCTGCCTCTGTACAAAAACAAAAACATGCAAACAAAAAAAGCCAGATAAAAAAAAAACTAATATAGATAGATATAGTTTCACATCACGACTTTAATCAAGGTACCTGATCTTTTAGCCCTGAACTTGTCTGTAAGACCTTGGTTGCATCTTGCAGGGGTTGGTAGGACATAAAACATGTGAGAAGGCCTTTCTGGTTACAAGGGACCCAGACCCACTGAGATCACAGAGGAGTTCATTGTAAATGTGTGTGGTGTAGGAAGCAGGAGCTCAGTGTGTCCTTTCCCAGCCTTGTGGCTGCCTAAAGCAGACACAGCTTGAAACCACTGAGATAATGGGGTATAGTCTAGCCTTGGGTGTGAGACTGATACCCAGATCAGCTCCAGCTCAAGGGCACCTCTATACTCACTCGGAAGCAGATGCTCATTTCCAGCCTCTCTGCCACTCCTGAGTACCAACTGTGTGCTGGGTCCTGTGTGCATGCTGGCCAGGCAGTGCTCCCACAATTAGCCTGGTCTCTCTGTGTGTGTTCTGGCGTCTGTTCCTAGTACTTACTACTCAGCTCTCTATGCATTAATTGGTGTTCTTTGCTTTCAAGTCACTGAAACCCAACTCAAAGTGGCTTATGTAAAGGAGCCACTAGTAGCTCAGAGTATAAACAAACCAGAGAAGACTGGGCTAAGAAGTGGAGACAGGCAGGGGGAGGACAAGATGGCCTGAGGGTTGGGTTGGCTCGAGTTCACCAGGGTTGAAATAGCTGCAATTAGTACTAATCCTCTGGATAGATAATACTTAGGCTGGAGTAGTAAGAGGAATACTACTCAGGACAGGAACCAGAATGCCATTTTTTTTTCTTTTTCTAAATATCATCTTTTTTTCTTTCTTTTTTACTTCAGGAAATTTTTTAAAATTTTTATTTATAAAAAGAAAACACTGAAAAAAACCATAGGATAAGAGGGGTAAAACTCCACACAATTCCCACCACAGAACTCAGTATCCCATCCCCTCCCCTGATAACTTTCCTATTCTTTATCCTTCTGGGAATATGGACCCAGGGTCATTATGGGGTGCAGAAGATGGAAGGTCTGGCTTCTGTAATTGCTTCCTTGCTGAACATGGGCTTTAGCAGGTAAATCCATACTCCCAGCCTGCCTCTCTCTTTCCCTAGTGGGGTGGGGCTCTGGGGAAGTAGGGCTCCAGGACACATTGGTGGGATCCTCTGCCCAGGGAAGTCCAGTTGGCATCATGTTAGCATGTGGAACCTGGTGGCTGAAAAAAGAGTTAACATACAAAACCAAACAAATTGTTGACTAATCATGAACCTAAAGACTGGAATAGTTCAGATGAAGAGTTGGGGCATTCCATTTTGTAGATAGTTTAGTAGGCCTATTTTAGTTATATTCCAAAGGGTCCATGACTATACTAGCACATCAAATGGGGTTTACAGTCAACAATATTTATACACCTTTCCTATGTCTGGGAACTACTTTCTTCCCTGATCCAGCTTTCTGATCCTTTTTGCAGCCATGACATCATCTCCCCAGACAATAATTTGGGTCCACCTGCATATCAGATGTCAGGCTCAGAAAAAAAAGAAATATATATATATACATATATATATATAATCTTTCTTTTTAAAAAAATGTTTATTTATAAAAAGCAAACACTGACAAAAGCCATAGGATAAGAGGAGTACAACTCCAAACAATTCCCACCACCAGAATTCCATATCCCATCTCCTACCCTGATAGCTTCCCTATTCTTTTTAAATATATATTTATTTATTTATTAATATTTATTTATTCTCTTTTGTTGCCCTTGTTTTGTTGTTGTTGTTTTGATGTTGTTGTTGGATAGGACAGAGAGAAATGGAGAGAGGAGAGGAAGACAGAGAGGGGGAGAAAAAGACACCTGCAGACCTGCTTCACCGCTTGTGAAGCAGGGGCCTCAAACCGGGATCCTTACACTGGTTCTTGTACTTTGCGCCACGTGCGTTTAACCTGCTGGGGATTTTTTACGCATGTACAAACTATTGTACTTACTGTTGAATGTAAAATATTAATTCCCCCCCAAAAAAAATCAGGAAAAAAAAAGAAAAGAAAGGTGGCCAGATAGACCCCTAACTCAGGGGGAAGGTTGAGGTAAAATATAATCTTTCTTATCGACAGTTTTTTTTATTTCAGTTTACTGAAGTATGATTATTATATGAATTTTGTGTATGGGGGCTGGGTGGTAGCACAGCAAGTTAAGCACACATGGCACAAAGTGCAAGGGCCAGAGTAAGGATCCTGGTTAGAGCCCTCAGCTCCCCACCTGCAAGGGGGGGGGTCGCTTAGCAAGCGGTGAAGCAGGTCTGCAGGTGTTTATCTTTCTGTCCCTTTCTCTGTCTTCTCCTCCTCTCTCAATTTCTCTCTACTCTATCCAACAACAGCTATGACAACAATAACTACAACCAGTGCAACAACAAGGGCAACAATAAGGGAAAAATGGCCTCCAGGAGCAGTGGATTTGTAGTGCAGGCACCGAGCCCCAGCGATAACCATGGAGGCAAATTTTATATATATATGGTATTATTTGGGTAAGATGGAGAAATACAAACACCACATCATGTTTTATTATATTTTTATTCAGTTGTGGAATATAAAGAAAGGAAATAACAACAAAGAAATAAAATAAATGCTTAGATTGGAAGAAAGAGATGGGGGTGTGAGTGGGTAAAAGAGGTGATGGTTCAATTCTATGTTGTTTTTTTTGGTGCTGGTAATATGCAGTATATGTGGAGATGAAAATATAAAGGTGAACATCTGGAAAGTTAAAAGCAAACAGGTAAAGCAGAAAAAATTGTTCTGCACCCCATAAAGATCTTTGGTCCATACTTCCAGAGGGATAAAAAATTAGGAATCTTTCAATGGTGGGAATTATATGGAAGTGTGCACCTCTTATTCTATAATCTTATTAATATTTATTAAATTCATAATAATAATTAAAAACTCATAGATTATAAGAAAACAGTGGTTATCAGAAGAGTGGGGTGGGTGAATTCTGTAAAGGGACTCAACCCTGGTGACGATGGAAACTAGACTTTTGGTAGTTGATGTCACATATAAGATGTCAAACTGGGGAAGTCAGGCGGTAGTACAATGGGTTAAGCGCAGATGGCGCAAAATGCAAGGGCCAATGTAAGGATCCCGGTTCAATCCCCCGGCCCCCCACCAGCAGGAGAGTCACTTCACAAGCAGTGAAGCAGGTCTGCAGGTGTCTATCTTTCTCTCCCCATCTCTGTCTTCCCCTCCTCTCTCCATTTCCCTCTGTCCTATCCAACAACGACAACATCAATAACAACAACAATGGAAAACAACAAGGGCAACAAAAGGGAAAATAAATAAATATTAAAAAAAAATTTTTTTAAATGATGTCAAACTGGGTGAAGGGTAGGTAGCATAATGGTTACACAAACAGACTCTCATGCTTGAGGCTCCAAAATCCCAGGTTCAATCCCCCACACCACCATAAACCAGAGCTGAACAATGCTCTGGTTAAAAAATTAAAAAAATAAGTAAAAGTTAAAAAAAAAGATGTCAAACTACAGTGCTGTATACCAGAAACTTCTACAGTGTTAAAAACCAGTGTTAATTCAATGCTTTTTTTTTTTTTGCCACTAGGGTTATAACTGGGGTTCAGTGCCTGCCTGATTACTCCACTGCTCCTAGTGGCCATTCATTTCTTTTCCTTTCTGTTTTGATAGTGAGTAAGAGACAGAAAAAGAGAGATACAAACAGAGATGAAGAAAAAGAGAGGCACTTGCAGGTGGAATCCCCTGGCTTGAACCCATGTCCTTAAGCATGATAACATGTGCACTTTACTTGATGTACCACCATCTGGGCCCTTCAGTACAATTTTTAAAACTGTATGTTTACACTGTATAATGTGGTCTTGATAGTATGCATTAAATATCCCTGTGAGAATTTAATATATTTGTACACTAAGAAATATTTACTGTAGTCGATTTAATTAGCACATCCATCACTTCATGTTTATGATTTCGTGTGTATTTGGAAAACATCTAAGATTTAAAACCTTAGCAGAGTTAATTATACAATACAGCATTATTAACTATAACCCCATGCTGGGCATTAAACTCCCAGATCTTGTTTGTCTCATAACTGAAAACTTATATATAACATTTGAGCAATATCTTACTTCTACCACTCTGCAGCCTCTGACCACTGCCATTCTACTCTGGCTCTAAGAGGCTTTAGATTCCACATATAAGTGAAATTATGCAGCTCTTGTTATTCTCCATCTGATCTATTGGATTATGAAAAAAGTCAAGACATAGTTTTCCTTTTTTTTTTCTGTGCAAAAATGAGTCATAGCAATCTATATGTCACCTAGCATCGTACCCTTAAGTTTTACCCATGCTGTTGCAAATGGCAGCCCTGTAGAATTTCCTTCTTTTTATTTTTTAAATTCTTTATTGTTGAATTAATGGTTTACTGTCAACAATAAAATAAAATACAATGGTTAGTACATGTGTAACATTTCTCAGTTTTCCACATAACAATTCACTAGGTCCTCCTCTGTCTTACAGGACCTGAGCCCCTCTGCCATCCCCCACCCCAGAGTCTTTTACTTTGTTGCAATACACCAAGAATTTCCTTCTTTTTAAGGGAAGTTTTCTTTTTCTACTTCCAGATTTGTCATTTATTAAACGTTGAGATAACATGCCTTGTTGATTAAGTGTCCTTATCTGATCATCCAGCCTCACTGACTATTTCTAATTTAAATTCAGCTACCTTTCCACTAGGCTAGGTGAACTGTATACTTAAACATGCATGAGGAGGGGTTAAGTTACAAGAGAACAAAAGTTCTCATTCTAAAAAGTCATACCACATATTTCCTTTTGTCTTTTAATTAAAGAAACACATTTTCCCTCCTTCCTTCTACTGCCTTTCCTGGCCACACTCCAGGTTGTCCCATGAGAATCCTGTGACCATTTGAGGGGAGATTTCTGTTACCTGGAGAACAAACTTCTACTATGAGAGTTTCCTCATAAGAACTTACTCTGCTTCTACGAGTCATTTCAGTAAACACTCATAAGATTAGATTTTTATTTAAACAGTCTTTGTTGTGGGAAAAGGAAGTCATGAAAAATGTAACTGAGACTGCTCGGAAATGAATCTGTGACTGTCCAGCCTTTCAATTCTGGTGAAATAAAAACTAGCAGGTACGGAGGGGACTGGATAGTGGCACACCCAGCAGAGTACATGTTCCCATGCACAAGGACCAGGGTTCAAGTCCCTGCTCCCCACCTGTAAGGGGGAAGCTTCTTGAGCAGTGAAGGTCTGTAGATGTCTATTCTCTCTCTCTCTCTCTCTCTCTCTCTCTCTCTCTCTCTCTTCTCCTCTTCCTCCTCCTCCTCCTCCCATCTTAACTGGTCTCTGTCATACCAAATAAAAATAGAAGGAGAAAACAAGGAAAAAAATGGCCATTTTTTTCAGATTTGTATTGCAGGCACCAAGCTTGAACCACAACACTGGTGGCAATCAAAATGGAAAGCAAAGAAAAACAAAACAAATAAAATCTAGCATTTTTTTTTTGAACACCTGTTTTGCAGTACACAAAGGAGTAAAATTGGCATTTGGGGGAGGGAGTTATCCACCCATAGAGCAAAGGGGACAATGGTAAACTCTATCCAGGAAGCTGGGGTGCTTGTGTCCGAAAGGATTTGAAAGATAAGTAGGTGTCTGACAGGCAGACAAGGACAGTCATTCTAAGCTGAGAAGACATTGTGAATAAGGACATGGTGACATGTGATTGGTGTGTGTGTGTGTGTGTTTGCAAGGGTATGGGGGAGAGGTTAGGTGACTGAAGCCTGAGTATTTGAGCAGTGACCTGAAAGGCAGCTGCAAAGTCCTCTGAATGAAGGCTGCTGTGAAAGCACTGGTGCAGCAGACCTAGAGGTGGCCTTTACTACGAGCTACCGCAAGTCTTTGATAGGTGTAGGCATGATGCACTTTGAATTTTAAGTAAATAACTAGGTAGACTAGAACTAGAAGATGATGACGGTCGATCTGGAAGCAAGTAGTGGATAAAGATGATGAAGCCATCCCCACCTGCAGGGGGCGTCTTCATGAGCAATGGAGCAAAGTGCTGCAAATGTCTCTTCTCGTTCTCTCTCTCTCCTTCTCTGACTCTCACCCTCTATCAAATAAATATATAAATAAATAAAGTGAGACCGAGAAAGAGAGAGAGAGAAAGAAAAAAAATCTGAAGATGACTACCTGTGGTAGTGGAATTGAGAGGAAGGAAAAACAATGAAAGAAGTTTAAGGTGTAAAATTGAACTGAGGGGTGTGTGTATGGGAGGGGGAGGTAGATAGCATAATGGTTATGCAAAGACACTCTCACGCCTGAGGCTCCAAAATCCCAGGTTCAATCCCCTGTAACACCATGAGACAGAGCTGAGCAGTGCTCTGACAAAAATAAATAAATAAAATTTAACTGCTCAGGCTACTTATGGTGCGGTGGTAAAGACTAAGAAGAAGGCAAAAAGAAAGGTGGAGACTTGGCCTTTGTGACCATGTGGAATCCTCCTATTTTTCTTTTCCATTTTTCTTTCTTTTTATTTATTTAAATATTTTATTTATTTATTAATGAGAAACATAGGAGGAGAGAGAAAGAGCCAGACATCACTCTGGTACATGTGCGGCTGGGGATTGAACTCAGGACCTCATGCTTGAGAGTCTGATGCTTTATCTACTGCGCCACCTCCCGGATCACCTTTTCCCTTTTTCTTTTGCTACCAGGGCTTCACTGAGGCTTCTTCATGTCTGCAGGATTCCACTATCCCCAGAAAACTATTTCTGCTTGATTTGTTTTGTTTCTGGATAGAAGGCAGTAGCTTGAGAGAGAAAGAAGGAGGTGAGACATCACAGCACTACTTCACTACTCATAAAACTTCCCCTTTGTGTGGTGTTCTTATGAAGTGGCTGGGGTCTTGAACCTAGGTCCTTGGACCTGGTAAAGTGTATTTTTCAACCAGGCAAGCTAACTCCTGGCCTCTGAATCCTCCCATATTCTTTTTAATGCCAACCACTTTCTGTGTAGAAAGGGACTTTCATTCCAGACCCATGAGGTACTTCTGGGAGCTAAGTAAACAAACATACATAACACACACACACACACACACACACACACACACACACACACTGAAAGAAATGCTAGAGAAGGAAATCGAGGTGGAGTTTTCTTGCAGAGAGATAGAGCTGGAGGGGCCGGGTGGTGGCACATCTGGTTGATTGCACATGTTATAATGTGCAAGGACTCTGGTTCAATCCCTTAGTCCCCACCTGCAGGGGAAAAACCTTTCGAGTGGTAAAGCAGGGCTTCAGGTGTCTCTCTGTCTTCCTCTCTCTCTATCACCCTCTCCCCTCTTGATTTCTGGCTGTCTCTGTACAGTAAATAAATAAATAAAATATGAAAATATATAAGTTTTAAAGAAGAGATGGAGCTGGGTATTAGGAGAGTTGATTGGTAAGATTAGCATTCAGGACTAAAAATCATTAGCACACTGAAGGCACTTGAAGTTAGGACTGTGCATTAGATCACCCAAAGATAGCTCAGGACAGATCCCAAGTGACATCATCATTTAGGGAGCAGCGGTGGTGACCATGGAAAATGAGGTCTGAAGAGGACAAAGCGAGAGCAGAGACAGGAAACCTGCAGTACTATAACCAGGCTGCTTTAGGGTCAAGTAATGCCAGTGACACCTGTAGGGGAGACAGGCACCTTGAGTACTATGGAGCCTGACTGGGCAAGGTGGTGTGAAAGGCAGGTGTGCATGGCCAGTAGCTATGTCTGGACATAGTGCAAGTGAGTTGGCATGGCTGGAACCATGTTGCCCGTGTACTGACTTTCCTCAGTGTAGGCTTGGCTTCATTTGCTGCTGGCCCATAATTCATGGCTGGCAGGCAGAGCACCACCTTGTACATTGGGGGCTCAAACCTCCAGGCTGAGAGGCTAAGTGAGCCTGGATATCCAATGCCTTCCCCACCACCACCACCACCAACACCACCCAGTCCCGCCCCAGTCCAAAGTCCTTTGCTTTACTGCAATATGCCCAGCCTAGTCCAGGCTTCACATTGTGTTTTCCATTTCTCTCCTTGTGTCTTAAGTACCACCTATCCGTGATAGCACCAGGTATTATTTCCTCTTCCTCTGATTTAACTCAGCATTCCTTCAAGGTTCATCCCAGATAGGGAAAAGGAGAATATGTTATCATTTCTCACAGTTGAGTTGTATTCCACTGTGTATATATACCACAAATATCTTTCTCGTTCTTCTCTTTTTTTCTCTTTTTATCTACCTCCATGGTTATCAATGGGGCTCGGCGCCTGCACGATGAATCCACTGCTCCTGTTGGCCAATTTTTCCCCATTTTATTGAATAGGACAGAGAGAAATTGGAAGAGGAGGGGGAGATGGAGAGGGAGAGAGAAAGACACCTGCAGACCTGCTTCATTGCTTGTGCAGGTGGGGAGCCAGGGGCTGGAACCCTGCTCCTTGCGTGGGTCCTTGAGCTTGGTACTTACTAAGTGTACTTTACCGGGTGCACCACTGCCCACCCACCACCCCACTCCCGCCATAACTTTCTTAACCTCTCATCTGTCACTGAACATCTGGGTTGCTTCCATGTTTGGGTTATTATAAACTGTGCTATGTTTAGTATTTATATGTTTAGCAGACCTGCTTCATTGCTTGTGCAGGTGGGGAGCCAGGGGCTGGAACCCTGCTCCTTGTGTGGGTCCTTGAGCTTGGTACTTACTAAGTGTACTTTACCAGGTGCACCACTGCCCACCCACCACCCCACTCCCGCCATAACTTTCTTAACCTCTCATCTGTCACTGAACATCTGGGTTGCTTCCATGTTTGGGTTATTATAAACTGTGCTGCTATGTTGAGTATCCAGTGCACGATGGTGAAGAGAGACTTGGGTTGGTGGTGGGAGCAATGTGCAGACACCAGTACTACTCTTTCTTACTTTGTGCTGAGAAAAAACACCAGCACAGATACCACACAGAGATATTTCTGAGCATGACTTTGATCTCACGGAAGGAACATTCCAAGAGGAAAAAACAAAACAAAACAAGAGAAAACTTCTTGAGAATCTGCTGCTCTCTGGCTGCGAGATGGGGTGTTGGGCTGATTGATGACAGTCAGGGCCTGAGGAAGAGCAGTTGGGGGTAGGGCATGCCCCCTTTATTAGAAAAACTGCTGGCAAGTTACAATTCCCAGACAGCTGTTGTCTAGCCTTTCTTCATGGCTGAGCATGTGTCAGCTAGACACGTTGGCTTAGCTAAAGAAATAAGCAATAATTTTGTAATGATGCCGTAGTTTATGTCCCTATTACACCTATGTTCCTATTACAAAGAATCCTGTTAGGATTCTGTCCTTTGTGTAAACAAATAGATTTAAAAAGTTAATCGCAATTATCATTTTAAAAATATTTTCTTTTAATGAGAGAGATACAGAGAGAAAGCGCACACAGAGAGAGACTATAGTATACTGCCCAGCTCACTATAAGGTGGTGCTGGAGATAGAACCTAGGACCTTGGAGCATCAGGCATAAAAGTCTTTTATATAACCATTATGCTGTCTCCCCAGCTCAACAAATAGACTTTTAAATACAAGTTTAAAGTTTTACAATTACTCTGAAGATTTTAAATGTGAGAATGTGATGGCTTGGAGTGGGAAACTTTAACAATGCTATAAAGGTCTCTGCTAGTCAAATTATTTTCTGCTTTTCCTACTATTTCTTAACCACAGTGTGACTCTACATTTATTAGTATGAATGCTTATTTCTCTGGTTAAAATTCTGATGGACAGAGGTTAAATTTTAGACGTTCTTACCTATGAATGAAGCAAGCTATGGTAAGTGCTAGGTTGAGGTACTGTTATGAAAATTACATTTATCCTGGCAAAGGTCAAATAGAGGTTTTTCAATGAAAAGTGAAGAGACTTTTTGTCACCAGAGCTTCACCACTCCAGGTTGATTGTTTTTGTTTTGTTTTCCAGATATAAAGACAGACACAACAAAAAACATCATAGCAACAAAGCTTCCTTCAGTGCAGTTGTGGTCAGGCTGGAAACTGTGTCATGCACATGACAAAGCAAGAACTATCCAAGTCAGCTATCATGCCTGCCCAAAGCGAAGAAACCTTTAACCCACAAACTTCCATTTTCAGATTTGTATTTGAAAGTCCTGGGCTTCTAGGAATATACCTAAAATAGACATCCTAGCTTCTTTCTACCCTAAAGTCCCTATTCTCATTCACTATATTCCTATTCTCTGGTTCCAATTTATTAAACATTTTGCCTTTATACCTTACTGCCTTTCTGCCACCAAGTTACAGATGCTACTGTGATTCCATCCTGATCTCACCTCTTCAGAGCCCTACTCCAGATAGAGACAGGCCAGGGGTATGGATTGACTGGCCAATGTCCATGTCCAGCAAAAAAAAAACAATTACAGAAGCTAGGACTCCTTGCTTCTGCACTAAAAAAAAAAAAATTGTGTCCATATTCCCAAAGGGGAGAAATGTTAGAGGAAGATGACCATGACCAGAGGGCTCTGAACCCCAATTCCACTGGGACCTGAAATGTTTGTCATTAGGAATCTTTGTTTTTATACCATTACTGAAAGGGAAGTGAATCTGGAAAACAGAGAAAGTCAGGCACTATTTTGATTATTTGAGAAGAGGAAAAAAGAAGGCCACTTAGTAGTAATAATAAGGAGTAGGTGTGACTTAGAAAGGATATGAAGGTAGGACCATAGTCAACCCATATCTGTGACCTTGGGAGAACTACTGCAGGTTCCTTTGGAGGGGGATGGGGACACAGAACTCAGATGGTGGAAATAGTATGGGGATTATACCTTTATTATCTTATGGCTTTGTAACTCACTGTTAAATCATTAGTATATAAATACATTCCTCCCTTCCCTTCTCTCCTTCCTTCTTTCTTTCCTTCCTTCCTTCCTTTCATTTTTTTCCTTGTCTTTCTTATGGTGTCAGGGCCTCACAGGGTATGTTCTTGTTGCTCCCAGAATGATTTCCCCCTTTTTCATTTCTGTTAAAGACATAGAGAAGGGAGAGACATCACAGCACACCACACCACTTGAGTTTCTTTGGGGACTGTGATGCTCCCATATTGAGACTAGTCTTTACTGTAGATCAGGGAATGGAGGACACTTAAACTTGGGAGTAAGAGCACCCTTGTTGGGTCACTGCTTCAGGATTGCCAATTTGCTGAGAGATGGATGGAAAGAGACCATTCTAGTGAGAACTCAAGCAAAGGAAACTGTCTATGGCTTCCTAGTCCAGTTCTCTGTGGGTCCCCGCTACTCTTAATTCACTTGGAATCCAAGACCCCACGAACACAGGGAAAGCTTGTAGAAGTTACTACCACAACTGTTGTTGTTTTTAACAATCTATTAGTGACAGCAAGTTCCAGTGAACAGGCTTTTACAAAGCAATTCAGAGTAATGCTTGCTTGTGAAAGTCAGCCAGTAAGAGTGAATTCACGCCAATAAAAATGACTTCTGAACAACAGCCAATCAATGTCTCACCCATAGTAACAAGATGATGTCAGCCCATTTATATATTTAAAAAATCCAACAACCCACAAATTCCAGACTTCTCAAAGGCTTTTTTTGAGATCAGCAGTCTACACTGTTCCTGCAGACCATGCCTGATCAGTGCCATTTCCCCTTACCAGAGCAAGTGGCAGTTCAGTTTTGTCTTTTTATTTCAGTAGTGATAATTTCATAATTTGTTGATACTTTTGATACATTTTCATAAGAGTTTTGTAGTTTTAACTTTATGTTCATATCCTTGATTTATTTTTATTTTATTAATTTTTTTTTGCCTCCAGGGTTATTGCTGGGAGGTTTGTGCCAGCATTACAAATCCACTGCTCCTAGAAGCCATTTTTCTCCCTTTCTTCTTCTTTTATTTAATTGGGTAGTGCAGAGAGAAATTGAGAGAGGATGGAGAGAGTGGAAGAGAGAAAAACACCTGCTGAACCTGCTTCACCACTTGTGAAGCGTTCCCGCTGTAGGTGGGGAGTTGGGGCTTGAACCTGGGTCCTTGTGCATATGTGTTTTTAACCAGTTGTGCCACTGCTCAGCCCCCGTAAATATTTATTCTATTTGGAAGATATCATATATACATGATTTCATATGAGGTAGAGAAAGAGAAGTCAGAGCACAACTGCCGTACATGTGGAGCTGAAGGTCAAACCAGGACCCTTGGACATGCAAGTTCTCAGAAATAGAAAGTTAAGCTATTTCCTGTCATTTTGATCCATTTTTGTGTTATTAATTTTTTTCCTGTCTTCAGAACTCCCACCTTTTGCAGCTCCAAAAGAATTTTGATCCATACTCCCAGAGGGATAAACAATAGGAAAGTTTCCAATGGAGGCAATGGGATGCAGAACTCTGGTGGTGGGAACTGTATGGAATTACACTCCTCTTATAATTACACCCCTTACAATTTTATAAATCAATATTAAATCACTAAGAAAAAAAATTTTTTGTCCTCTCCTTGTGCTCTTTAGAGTTTAGTGAACAGACTACCATCCATAACCCTATACAAAACCCCCTAGTTATGCTAAGCAGCTTGTCTCTCCCCATCCTCAATAGTTAGTCTATTCCTGACTTTATCAGTGTTTCCTCCTAAGTATTTCTATACTTTATCCACTTGTTCTTGCATCATTGATATCTCTCATCAACAAAGCCTCTTATCTGGCCTCTTTATCTATAAACTCTTGCCCCTTTTCAACTTGCCATCCATGCAGTAGCTGGCAGTACAGACTGCTTAATACAAACACCAGACACATATGTGCAACTTTATCAGAAAAGTAGGGTTTCTGAAAATTTAGCAAAATTTCTTGGAATTTGTATTACGTTGTATCAGGACAGGAAATTTCTGCAAGGGGGGGGTGCAGTCGCTTCTTGGGTGGTGAAGCAGGTCTGCAGGTGTCTATCTGCCTCTCCTCCTCTCGGTCTTCCCTTCCTCTCTCGATTTCTCTCTGTCCTGACAGCAATAACAACAATAATACTAACAACAACAATAATAACAATAACAACAGCAATGATAAAGAACAAGGGTAACAAAAAAGGGAAAAAGTAGCTTCCAGGAGCAGTGGATTCATAGTGCAGGCACCAAGCCCCAGTGATAACCCTGGAGGCAAATAATAATCATGATAATAAAATTTCTGCAAGTAACAGAAAACCCACCTGACGTTTACTTAAGTAAACAAATGTCTTATGTACCTCACAAGTCCAGAGTTGGGGAGGCTCAGAGTTAGGTAGGTTAGTTAAACTAAGACATATATATATATATCTCCTCCTATAATCCCACTGCTTTCATAGTGTTAAGGTGCTGGCCAGCAACAAATAGGCAGTGGGATAAAGGTCATCACATCTAACTAAAAGTTCTTCCCTAATTGTAGCAGGTAAATTTGAGTTACATGAGCATCCATGGACCAGGGGAAAGGCAAAACACTTGTTGGAGTAGATTGACTTAGGTTTACCTGTGGATTGGAGGAAGAGTAGTTGAAAAAAAAAAAAAACTTGAGAATCTGTTGAAAAGAAAGAAAAAAAGGAATGGATGTTTGCCTTTGGTCTAATATAACTTCTTTATTCAAGACTTGCAATATGGGGGTCGGGCGGTGGCGCACTGGGTTAAGCGCATGTGGCGCAAAGCGCAAGGACCGGAGTAAGGATACCGGTTGGAGAACCCGGCTCCCCACCTGCAGGGAGTCGCTTACACAGGCAGTGAAGCAGGTCTAAAGGTGTGTATCTTTCTCTCCCCCTCTCTGTCTTCCCCTCCTTTCTCCATTTCTCTCTGTCCTATCCAACAACGAACAACATCAACAATGGCAATAATAATAACCACAACGAAGCTACAACAACAAGGGCAACAAAAGGGGGAAAAATGGCCTCCAGGAGCGGTCTCTTCATGGTGCAGGCACCAAGCCCAGCAATAACCCTGGAGGGGAAAAAAAAAAAAAAAAAAGACTTGCAATATAGGAAGTCCTGCTCAATACAAAAAAGAGAATGCCAGGCTGGGAGTATGGATCGAACTGCCAACATCCATGTTCAGCAGAGAAGCAGTTACAGAAGCCAAACCTACCACCTTCTGCACCCCATAATGTCCCTGGGTCCATGCTCCCAGAGGATAAAGAATAGGAAAACTTTCAAGGGAGGGGATGGGATACGGAACTCTGGTGGTGGAATTGTATCACTCTTCTCTGTGGTCTTGTCGATATTTTAAAATTTTACAATCAATTAATAACCATAATAATAAAAAGAAAGCATAATGGTCGACCTGTCAACACACATGTTCAGTGGGGAAGCAATTACAGAAGCCAGACCTTCCACCTTCTGCACCCCATAATAACCCTGGGTCCATACTCCCAGAGGGATAAAGAATAGGAAAGCTATGGGAGGGGGGATAGGAAATGGAGATCTGATGGTGGGAATTGTGTGGCGTTGTACCCCTCTTATTCTATGGTTTTTATCAGTGTTTCCTTTTTATAAATAAAAATTAAAAGGAAAGATACAAATAAAAATAAAATAAAAAGAAAGCATAATGGTTATGCAAGGAGACTCTCATACCTGAGGCTCTAAAGTCCCAGTTTCAATCACTTGCACCATGATAAGCCAGAGCTGCGCAGGGCTCTGGTTTAAAAAAAAAAAAAAAAAAAAAAGTCCGGTTATGTCTGGGGCTGCACATAGAATAAACAGTACTGTCCACTTTCATTCTGGAAAAGGACTCAAGTCACTTGTAGAACAAACAGAGGTAAAGCTCTTGTGGATTTTAACACCACTTTCTTCCTCTCAAGCTTTCACAGTTTTGTCCACACCTAATTCCAGAATATTGTTTTTCTTGAGAAAGACCTGATAAAGACCTGTTTTTATCAGGTCTTTCCCCAAGTATTCAACTTGTTTTCACAGAGGTTACAACTCTCTTTACACTCATATTTGTTTGATTTGGGGAGTACTACTGATATATTAAATTATGTAATTATGGAGAGTATCTTGCATAAGCAAGCCGGGGAACAAATGATTAAAATTTGGGATGCATCCAACTCAATTAGGGAGAGAAGTGATGAGCTCACCAGGCACTCACCTACTTTCAACTTGTGAAAACTGGATCTTGATCACCAAGCATTATTTTTCTTGAAGAGCAGAGACTGTTTCTTATTATCTGAACTACAAGAAAGCTACTTCAAACCCTAAACATCCCCCCTCCCCTGCCCCAGTAACATGGGGAGGGAAAAGCCACACTGGTCTAACAAATGGAGAATCTAAATTCAGATATTTAACACTTCAACTCACAAGATGCTAGTGCTGAAACTCTTTGGGGGTGGAATTGTGATCAAAGATGTGACTAAACAGTTCTTTGCTACGCAGAACCAGCAATGTTTCTGTACTAGAGGATGAGAGAACACAATGCCTGGATCTCTATTTGGAAGGATTCAGTGTCACTGGATCTACATGGATTACTGTTCCTGCCTGAAGGAACTGTTTCTGGTTTGTACTTAATAAAATATTAAAGTCAAATTAGCCTTAGCATAGGTCAGCCTTCTAAGGATAATAAAACTTTCCATTTACTCTATCAATAGAGGGATAACTATCCAGTGTGTTGGTGCCCTCTTGTGATAAAATGGCACACCTACAGTGGGGGGGGGGGTACAGAACCTTAAGATAAATAAGCCTTAAAAAAAAAAAAGGGTAGGGGCTGGGAATTTAGTTTAGGATATGTATGCCTGAGGTCCCAGGTTTGATCCCAGACATAGCATATGCTGGAGTGGAACGGTGCATTAGTCTTTCTCTCAAAAATTTAATTGATTAACAAACTGGGGGGGGGGGGACAGGTGGGCGGTAGTGCAGCAGGTTAAGCGCACATGAATTAAAGAACAAGGACCGGCTTAAGGATCCCGGTTTGAGCCCCTGGCTCGCCACCTGCAGGGGCGTCGCTTCACAAGCGGTGAAGCAGGTCTGCAGGTGTCTTATCTTTCTCTCTCCCTGTCTCCCCTCTCCTCTCTCTGTCCTATCAAACAACAACAATAACAACAACGATAAACAACAAGGGCAGCAAAAGGGAGAAAACAGCCTCTAGGAGCAGTGGATTCGTAATGCAGGCACCAAGCCCCAGCAATAACCCTGGAAGCAAAAATAAATAACAAATTGGGAAACAAATAACTCAACAGAAAGACCAGCTACCTTTATTAGTGGATGGACTGCACTCTAAGAATGAGTCAACAAAATAATAAAAATGGTAGTACCTGTGGGTAACTGTTTCTTCTCCATCTACTAAATTGTCTAAAATAAAATTATATTGCTTTTAGAAGTGAAAATGACCACAACAGGAACACTGTCATAGTAGTAAATAATAAGTAATGATAAACAGATTCAGTTGAAAGTATTAGAATGGGTGGGCTTGGGAGATGGCCTAACAGTTATGCAAAAGACTTTTCATTGAGCTTGAGGCTCTGAGATCGAAGGTTCAGTCCCCAGCACCACAATGAGCCAGACCTGAGCAGCACTCTTATTGTCTTTTTCTCTATACCTCTCCCATCAAAATAAAGTTTTTTTTTGTTTTTTTTTTAAAGGGAAGATATAGAGTGATCTGCAGCCATAATATAAGGGTCTCTATTTGGGTAATTCTTATTAAATTCAGGTGCAAGGCCAAACAACTATTTCACTTTCTTCTTCTTTCTTCTTCTCCTTCTCCTTCTCCTTCTCCTTCTTCTTCTTTTAATAGATTAAGAATTTAGAGAAGTGAAGACTTTAATCAAGGCAAATCCACAGTGATTTTCTTGACTAGTATAAGTCCACTGAAGTAAGAAGTTTCTCTGCACTCTATACTGAGATACAATCTCAACCTGAGAGAATGGCTTCCATCAACAAATGAGGAAAAGACAGGCATTGGGGAGGTTGTGGAGGAAAAAGGACCTGTTACACTGCTGGTAGGAATGTAAACTGGTACAGCCCCTTTGGAAGACTGTATGGAGAGTCCCTAAACAAATAAAAATGACATTATTGGGAGTCGGGTGGTAGCGCAGTGGGTGAAGCACACGTGGTGCCAAGTGCAAGGACCAGTTTAAGGATCCTGGTTCAAGCCCCTGGCTTCCCACCTGCAGGGGAGTTGCTTCACAGATGGTAAAACAGGTCTTCAGGTGTCTATCTTTCTCTCCCTCTCTCTGTCTTCCCCTCCTTTCTCCATTTCTCTCTGTCCTATCCAACTACGACATCTGTAACAACAGCAATAATAACTACAACAATAAAAAACAGCAAGGGCAACAAAAGGGGAAATAAATATAAAAAATGACATTATTTTATGATCTAGTGATAACTATTCTTAGGCATTTATCCAAAAGACACCGAAACACTAATTCAAAGGGACATATGCACCCTTATGTTCATAGCTGTATTATTCACAATAGTCAAAAAGTGGAAGCAGCCTAAATGCCCATCAATAGATGACTGGCTAAAGAAGTTATGGAATATATATTCCATGAAATATTACTCTGTAATCAAAAAAGATTAGATAGTGTGTCTTTTGGGATGAAGTGGATGGAACTAACTGGAGGTGATTATGCTTAGTGAAATAAGAGATGAAAGACAGCTACCAAAGGGTTTCATTCCTATGTGGAATCTAGAGCTCTAATACACATAAGCTTGAAAAAAGAAAAAAAACCAGAAGCAATCAAACTATTTCCAAGATTTGTGGGATCTATGGTGGTTATCTTTGGGAGGTAGGAGGGTAGGGACACAGAACTGTGGTGGTGGGTGCAGTATGTGGAACTATACTCTGTGATCTTAACAATCTTGTAATCTATTATTTATCACAAATAAAAAAAAAAAAAACTTTCGTGGTCCGGGAGGTGGTGCAGTGGATGAAGCACTGGATTCTGAAACCATGAGGTCCCGAGTTCAATCCCTGAAACGCACATGTCTGGTTCTTTGTCACTCTGCCTATCTTTCTCATGAATAAATAAATTCTTTAAAAAAATATGTCTCTATCTCTTCCTTCCTTTTTTTTTTTTGGATAGGGAAATCAAGAGAGAAGAGCAGAGAGACGGCTGACCTATAGTGCCACTTTACTACTTGTGAAGTTCCCCCCCTGCAGCTGGGTACTGGGGGCTTAACACTGTAATGTGTGCACTCAGTCAGGTGTGCCACCCCTCAACCCCTTCCTTTTACTTTCTATTGGAGAAATGTTTTACATGACAGTTGCCTCAGGGGTACAATTTCATATCTCACCAAAGTAATGTGTTAGAACACCTCACCCACTGGGTACTGTGCCTAACCCTACCCTAACACTTTCCTCACTTCTCAGACCTGCTGATTCAAATCAAGGGTGGATCTCTGTCTTAAGAGGTTTAACAATTCTCCCAAAATGACAGCATAGAATGTATAGTTAAGATCATAAATTCTGGAACAAAAGGTGTCACTTACTAGCTGAGTAACTGTAGATAGTGTGTCAATTTCCACATATGTAAATAGTGATAATATTACCTATCTGAAAAAGATAAGGGGGGATCCAGCAGTGACACACCTGACTGAGCACACACATTGCTATGCACAAGGACCCAGCTTCAAGCCTATTTGCACAGGGATGTTTCATGAGTGATGAAGCAGGACTGTAGGTCCTAACTTCCCCCTCTCCTCTCAGTTTCTCTTTGTTCTATCAAATATAAGGAAAATAAAATAAGGCAAAAAAAAATTACAGAGAGAAGTAAGGTTATGTTTAATTAATGGGTGTGTCTACACAAACTATTAACAGTGTGATGTAGTAAGGTCTGATTAATAAATGCATTTTCTACATGTCAGTTAATTCACAATGCATTTATTTTAGGGTTAAGGATAGTTCTCATATTAATTTCAACATTATCACATTCAATATTCTTTCTTTTTATTTATTGCCTTTTGTTGCCCTTGTTTTATTGTTGTAGTTATTATTATTGTCGTTGTTGTTGGGTAGGACAGAGAGAAATGGAGAGAGGAGGGGGAAGACAGAGGAAAAGAGAATGATAGACACCTGCAGACCTACTTCACCGCCTGTGAAGCCACTCTCCTGCAGGTGAGGAGCTGGGAGCTCGAACTGGGATCCTTATACTGGCCCTTGTGCTTTGCGCCACCTACGCTTAACCTGCTGTGCTACCTACCGCCCGACTCCCCACATTCAATATTCTTATCCTTCTGGGTTTCGGTTAATTCCTAAGTCCAGATAAGTTCAAATGAAGCTTGATCAAACTTAATATATTTAGAGTGAAGTAAATTTCTAAGAAGAGAGAGTTTAAAGAAGGTTCCGAGATGAAGATGTTTGATGTCTTGTGCAATGCCCACTGATAAGCAGCACTACTTCTTAAAACCAGTGTGAAGATCTCCTAAGAAACCCTGACAGTGCCCTAGGGAGGAACCCACATATGGATGAATGAATCTTTATTAGTGGTTTTTTAAATGTGAACATGAATACTTGGAAGCTCCTCCCTTCAAAAGGTGATGTTTCCTTCCCCTTGAATACAGAATAACTGAGTAACGGCGCTCAACTTCAGAGACTTGGACTTTCCTTGTCAGACCTGAAAGAAGGTGAGGAAACTAGTTAAGTCGTGAAGGTGCTTAGCAGCCCCAATGGAGGGGCCCAAGAAACACAGAACTGAAGTTTCTTGCTAATAGGAATGTGGGCCAGTCCTCCTGGATGTGGATCCTCCAAACACAGTCAAGGTTTCAGATACCTAGTTGTAGCTTTAGCTGCTTGAGAGAAACTTTATTAGGATGGGATATGGAGATCTGGCGGTGGGAATTGTGTGGAGTTGTACCCCTCTTATCCTACGGTTTTGTTAATGTCTCTTTTTTAAAAAAAATAAATTAAAAAAATAAAAAAAAGAAGTGGTATGAAAATGGGTTTCTTTTTTATTACTGTTCACTTGCTGCCTTTTATATTATAAGCATGTCAAGGTTTATCCTATAATTTACTATACTTGTCCAGAATATCTGTGATGAAGTTTGAGTGCAATCTCTTGGTGAGGAAGACTATACTAGGAGAAGGCTGGCTATGGAGAAACCCAACAAGTAAAGTTTGCAATAAACTCTCTGGACTTTGGTTCTCTATCCTAAAATTTCAGGAACCATTTTTATCAGAATAATCAATAATTCATAGACTAAATCAGGGATGGGAAATGTTCAGCCTGTGGGTCAAAATCATTTGGTCAGGCCCTGACAAGGCAGCTGCAGGTGGGACTCAAAATTTAATAAATCTAACCTTTTTTTTTTCATACCACCATGAAGTGCTAATTTTTAAGTTGATACTTTTGTATGATTGGTGAATGATGTTATACATATCCAAATGGTCACTGATAGAAAAAAGGTTTCCCTCTCCTGGATTACATGCCCAGACATGGGGAGAGAACTACAGAAACTAAATTCACATGAGACTGAAACACAAAAAGTTTCTCTATATTTACCACTTGCAGAATGGAATTCAGTGTGCTTGTACAGAGTTCCTCCTTTTCCTAAATGACTGTAAAATTCACAGTAGGAGTCAGAAAGTAGGTAGGGTAAGCCTGGAATTAGGGCCAAAAGAAGTGGCATTTCTCCAGGCACGCTCTTCCCAAGCTATAACAAGTGAATCCTATTTGAAACAAAAAACACTTCCGGGCCACTGGATTGCTCATGTCTCTTGAATTCAGTGCCACCCTTTCTGGTAGCACTAGATACACAGTGATGTTTGCTTCCTCCAAACCGTTTTGGTAAAATTGACTATTTCTTTTCACATTTTCTTTCCTCAAGTGAGCTAACAACACTTAAAAACCATAGTGTGCCCAAAGGACCCCAGTGTAAGGATCCCAGCTCGAGCCCTTGGCTCCCCACCTTCAGGGGGGCCATGGTGAAATAGGTCTGTAGGTGTCTTTCTCTCCCCCTCTCTGTCTCATCTCTCTCAATTTCTCTCTGTCATATCCAACAACAACAACGGCAATAATAACAACAACAAGGGCAATAACATGGGGAAAAAGTGGCCTCCAGGAGCAGTGGATTCCAGGAGCAGTGGATTCATAGTGAAGGCACTAAGCCCCTGGAATAACCCTGGAAGCAAAAAACAAAACAAAAAAACGGTACGGCACCCAGGAAACACGAGGATGTTTCCCACATGTTGGTTTAGTCAGCTTAGCTCTCTGGGGATGTCTAATTACCAAGTTCATTGGAGAGAAGAGATCTCACCACAGCTTTCATGCATGACCTGTATAGTTTGGACCAGAAGCTATTCAGCAACACAGCAGAGTTTTCCCAGAGATAACGCTTTTTTGAACTGGTATAACATTTCTAAGGCAGTTTTGTAATTTCTGACCCTTTACCTAACAAATTTCCAAAAATGAGCAAAGTCCCGAGTTGATCACCAGGGACTGAAAAAAATGAATAAATAGAAGTTAAAAAAAAAAAAGGAGCATTTATGTGATGGTCTCCTTTCTCAGTCCATTTTATGTAATACCGTAAGTCATGAGTACTCATACCAAATCAAGTTATTCAAGTTTGGAACAAAGGCTAATTTGTATCTTCTAGTTTCAGAAATTCAAAAACAGTTTGTATTATCTACAATTAAAAATTAAATTTCAAGGGGCCAGAGAACTGACTCAATGAGTAAAGTGTCTGGCTTCTATGTGTGACAGCCTGGATTTAGTCTTGAGGACATGAGAAAGTCAAGGGCAGAGAGAAAAGGAATCCCATGGAGGGTGTAGTACTTTGGTGTGTCTCCTTCTCTCCGTGTCTCTCTCTCCCTCTAAAAGTATACAACAGAAAAGTTGGGCTTCAGTGGCTTAGCAGTGAAATATATATGTAAGGCCCTGGTTTGGTTTCCTGACAGCACAAAATAGGGGAGAATTTAAAAAAATATTTAATGTCTTAGTAGAAGTCAACATTAAATGACTCAAATATTGAAGAGTAGCTCCACAAATATATACACCTGAATTATTGAAATAACTTGTTGGAGTTATAATAAAATTCTCAATGTTCTGCCCATTATATAATTAGATCAGTACAATTATAATAAGGCCAAGAGTGATTAGAAATATACCAAAAATACTTTACTAAATACATCAAAATTTCTGTTAGTTTTATTATCTTCAGAAATCTATTATTCAATTGTTATTTTCATCACACATCTTTCCCTGATATTTTTGTTTTGCTAAAAAGAAAAACAAATTATAGGAGACAAAATGAAGACTAAATTAAGTCATCAGTTTTAAACAGTTAGAAATCCATAAAATGAAAAAGTAAACATGTTAGCCTTAGCATAGCTACTACATAATGAAAATTAAGAGCTATTTGGTTAAAATAGCTTTTTAAATTTAAAGTTAATGCAAGTAGAAAAGCTGATTAAAGTATGCTCTGAAAACCCTGTCATCAATATTTTATTTAGTTTAGTACATGTTGGAATAAGTACATAACAATAGGTCCTTTCTTATCATAGGCTATCCTTATCATAGTTACCCATGTAACTACAATTTGTGGCCAACATTTTACAACAAAATAATAATAAATTAAATCTATAAACTGTCAGAAAAGAGCAAAGATATACGACAATAATACATTTTATATAAATTATAGAGGGCTGTTATGATGAAAACCCATTATGTTCCTCTCTAACTCAATTTTACAAAATAAAGCCAACATGTATTATTCTGTAAACTGCTAGGCGTGCATAAACACTGTGGCCTTTCCAAAAGACAGTGATCAAAGGCAAAATGTTATCTTTTCATATGCTGTCCTTAGTTCTTAACTGGAGTTGAGCTCCCTTTCATAGTCTTCTTTAGATGGTGGTAGTTTGGCAAGATTTTCATTAGGAAATCCAGCTGTAGTGTCTGGGGCTAAAAAAAAAAAAAAAAAAGACAATTAGGAACTAGCTAGCAAAAACCAGAGTTAGAAAAAAAAAAAAAGTACTATTACAGGTCTGCAGATGTCTTTCTCTCCCCCACTCTGTCTTCCCTTCTCCATTTCTCTCTGTCCTAGTTAACAACGACAGTATCAACAACAATGATAATAACTACAACAACAATAAAAACAGTAATGGCAACAAGAGGTAAAATAAATATAAAAGAAGGAGTACCATTAGATTGTGCAATTACAGTTAACTTTCACTGATTTATTCTTTATTATCTTTTCATTTTACATTTACAATGAGTACATACTGTTTTATAATAATAATAATAAAAAGATATCTATAATATTTATGAAACAGTTTTCAATTAGAATGTCATCTGTGCTCTGCTGCTCTGACATTAAACACCAGCTATGTACTCTTTATTTTTGCTCTTGGCAAGAATTAGGAATATTTCCCCAAAGGCCAGGAAAAAACTGCCCAAATAGACTTGTATATCTACAAGATGTGTTATTTTCAAGCTATAGTAAACTAGTAGATGAACCAGAGTATAGCATTAAGTATGAGTTTGATATGGCCACTCTTGCCCCCTCAAAGACTGAAATATTAGTAGTCAATATAGTTTGTAAAAATGGGGGGGGGGTATGCAGTGGCACACCAGGTTAAGCATGCATAGTATGAAGCACAAGGACCTATGCAAGGATCCTGGTTTGAATCCCCACCTACATGTGGTGGTGGTGGTGGGGGGGTCATTTCACAAACGGTGAAGCAGGTGTGCAGGTCTTTCTTCCTCTCTTACCTTCCCCATCCCTCTCAATTTCTGTGTCCTACCCCCAAAAATCTAAAAAATGGCCACAGGAGCAGTGGATATGTAGTGCAGGTACTGAGTCCCAGCGATAATCCTAGAAGCAAAATACATACATACATACATACATACACACATACATACATACAATTTTGGGGGGTGGGCACTGGTATATCCAATTAAGTGCATATATTACTAGGTGCAAGGACCTGGGTTTGAGTCCCCACCCCCCACCTGTAGAAGGGCTGTTTCATGAGCAGTGAAGCAGGCCTATAGTTGTCTATCTTTCTCTCCCTCTCTGTCTCCCTGTCCTCTCTCAATTTCTCTTTGTCCTATAATAAAATAAAATTAAAAATAAATAAAATTTGGAGGTACACCTTCTATGAAAATCCGTAAGACCACGCATGGCATATCCAATTCAGCACACATAATACCATGTATAAGGACCCATTTTCGAACCTCCAGTCCCCACCTGTGGGGGGGGGGGGCTTTACAAACACAATGAATCAGTGCTACAGGTGTCTCTCTCTCTCTCTCTCTCCTGTCAATTTCTCTCTGTCCTATTATAAAATAAAATAAAATAATGTATTTTAGGGCTTTTTTTCTCTCCTCATTCTTATGTGAAAGTTTTTCTCATATGTGATCAGTAAAATAAATATTAAAAATATCTCTGTTACCTGAAAACAAAAGTACACAATAGTCTGCAGTGAGTACCCCCCAACACTTCATTTGCACTATTCCAGCCTTTAGGTCCATGACTGTTCAACAGTTTGTTTGGCTTTGCATGTTAACTCTCTTTTCAGCCACCAGGTTCCAGATGCCAGCATAATGCCGACCAGGCTTCCCTGGACAGACGACCCCACCAATGTGTCCTGGAGCTCCACTTCCCCAGAGACCCACCCTACTAGGGAAAGAGAGGCAGGCTGGGAGTATGGACCGACCAGTCAACGTCCATGTTCAGCGGGGAAGCAATTACAGAAGCCAGACCATCCACCTTCTGCAACCCACAATGACCCTGGGTCCATGCTCCCAGAGGGATAGAGAATGGGAAAGCTATCAGGGGAGGGGATGGGATACGGAGATCTGGTTGTGGGAATTGTGTGGAGTTGTACCCCTCTTGTCCTATGGTTTTGTTAATGTCTCCTTTTTTAAATAAATTAATTTTAAAAATTCTCTGATGATTAATATATGTGAATGAATAGGGTGCCAAAGAACATCCATGCAGTTCTACTTGTTTTTATTTTTTAACCTCTTAAATGGTGCTGGGGATTGAATCCAGGACATGTACACTCTACCACTGAACCACCATCTCCCTAGCCCCTAGAAATAACTTTTAAAAAAATATTTATTTTATTTATAGAATTAGAGAGAGAGAGAGAAGCCAGAGGATCGCCTAGCACATGCAGTGCCAAGGACTGAATCAGGAGCCTCAGGCATGCAGATCTGGAGCTCTACTAGCTGAGCATTGTCTTGGCTGTTAAGAAATGAATCTATTTATTTATCTATGTTTAATTTAATGTTGGCTTCAAATCTGATAATATTTCAGGACATAGTTTCATATGTGTATATATATCTGTACATCCACCACCAAATTCTTATGTCCCTCCCGTTCTCCCCGTCAGTTCCGATAACTGGCAGTTTTCACAAAGTCTAAGAATTACAAATAATTCTTTTTTTGTAGTTATTTTTTTAAATTTTTAAAAAATATTTATTTATTTTTTCCCTTTTGTTGCTCTTTTTTTTCACTATTGTTGTAGTTATTGGTGTTGTTATTGATATCATCATTATTGGATAGGACAGAGAGAAATGGAGAGAGGAGGGGAAGACAGAGAGGGGGAGAGAAAGACAGACACCTGCAGACCTGCTTCACTGCCTGTGAAGAGACTCCCCTACAGGTGGGAGCCGGAGCTTGAACCGGAATCCTTATGCTAGTCCTTGCACTTTGTACCATGTGCGCTTAACCCTCTTTGCTACTGCCCGACTCCCAAAATAACTCTTTTTTAAAGAGTGGTTCAGTACCTGCGGTCTCTCGGTCTGCACCCGACGAAGACAGTCGGCACCATAGATCACGGTATTCTCAGGGATGACTTCAAATGTATTCAGGTTGCAACAAGCCCCAATGATGCAACCACTTGTCAATATTACATTTCTGCCTACATAGGCTGTAGTAGAAATACAGAAAGAATGGCAACTTAAGACATCAAAGTGTTAGAATACTGCTTTTTTCCTAAGATGATTTGGGTATAAAAACATAAAACAGTCAGGGTGCTGGAGGAGATGCAGTGGATATGGCACTGGACTGGCAAGCATGAAGTTCTAAGTTTGATCCCCAGCATTGAATGTGCCACAGTGATGTTGTTTATCTCTTTCTCATACTAATAAAGGCATAAAAATAATTTTTAAACATGCAAATTGATTTTAAGAGAGTAAAGAAAACATTTCAGTTCTTTGTTATTAATACTAATCAACTGAATTATAATCACTGACACTAGTATTTAGCAGAATGTCTTTCGTGTGTGTGTGTGTGGCGCGCGCACACTGCAGGGGACTTGCACTGCTCCTGAGATGACTTTTTCATTACTTATACTTCAGCTTAAGATGGGGGACGGGTGGTGACACACCTGATTAAGTGCACACACTATAGTGCAAAAGGACCCAGTCCCCACCTGCAGGGGGAAAGCTTCACAAGTGGTGAAGCAGAATGCAGGTGTCTCTCTCCCTCTCTTGTCTTCCCTTCCCTTCTCAGTTTCTGTCTCTATCCAATACATTTTTTTTTTTAAAGATAGGAAGAGAGGGAAAGATAACCACAGAAACAGGTGCTTCTCCTGGCACCATGGCACACCTCCCTACTGTTGGGGCTAAAATCTGGACTGCATGCCTGGCAAGGCACGAGCCCTATCATTGAACTGTCTCTCAACTGTAGAAAGCATTTTCAAATGTTTCATCTCAACAGTTTGGTTTAACTCACTCTGGATTTAAATGTATGTAGCTAAAAATTTAATCTGTTAATCGCAGCAATAGATTTCCTTAAAGGTAAAGATTTAGCCTTATAACTATTTTATTGTTTCAAATTGCATCCCCTCCAAGCACACTACTTTGTCATAGTTCGTACTTAGGATGTTTTTCAGGACATCGCCAAGAAAGATGTGATCACTTTCACAATAAAAACTCTAAGCAGAGCTTACCTTTTGATTCAATAACATTATTATCTCCCATTTTCATGGCTTGGGAATCTATAAACCATAGTTAAGTACACATTTTAAATATGTTCATTTCTCACATACTGAGTCCTTTAAAAAACTTAAATTATATTTATTTATTTATTGTATAGAGACAGCCAGAAATGGATAAGAATGGGGAGACAGACAGGAAGGAGACAGAGAAACACCTGCATCCCTGCTTCACCACTCGTGAAGCTTTCTCCCTGCGAGTGAGGACCGGGGGTACTAAAGACAGGTAGGAATGATTCATCTTAAATTACTGCAAAGGATACAACAGCCAACTTCAAACACATTATTGGTGCCAATGATCATAGGTTTGGGTTCTGGATCTTCAGTATCAGGAGTGATATTATCAGGGTAACTATAAAAAGAAGAGAGAAAATCATCAAAAAGTTAATAATGCAGTAAGCAATTCTTTTGTTTTAAAATTTGGATTCTCTCCTTTTTACTACATCAACCTTAAAATATGTAACCAGGTAAGTTATTCCTTAAGTCATCAAAATGATTCATTTTCTATATTCAGACTTGATTCTAGTTGGAAAAAGAGCTACTGAAATGAAAAGTCATTGATATAGGTAGAAGGATAGCTTTCCTTCTTAAGCTTTTACATGTAAAAACTCAGAGTTTCAAAATGTAAAAATCTAGGACAAGGTTAAAAGAAATGTTGGCTGGGGTGGCCTGGGAGTGGTGCACCAGGTTAAACGCACATATTATCAACTGCAAGGACCTGAGTTCCAGCCTCCACTCTCCACCTGTGGGGGCAGGGTATGAGGCTTCATGAGCAGTTAAGCAGGTCTGCAGGTGTCTTTCTCTCTCTCTTGCTTTCTCAATTCCTCTCTTTCCTGTACTGTCAAGTATACCAGAAAGGGAAAAAAAAAAAAAAAAAGGAACATTGGCTATGACTTTGGGCTTATTAAACTAGAATCAAAATTAAGTCTAACTTGAAAAATTTTCCATTCTTAATAATCTCGCAAAAGATAATTTTATGATGTTAGTTAGTTTGGTTAAAACATTGGAACATAAAATATCCATGGTTTAAGAGGCAGAAACTATTCTAAATGGTGTGTTATCTCTGGTAGCTAAGTTATTGCTATTAACTAACTTAAACAAAAGGTGCTAAATTATAATTTAAAAAGAATTTGCTTAATATAGTAAAAACTCCCAAATCTTAAATAAGCATTAAGACAAATTAAGTTCTTTATCATAGTTAAATATTTTCCCAAGGTCTTTCATATGAATTCCATACATTGTTGCTATAAATTAGATATAAGCCTGAATACCCTGTCAAAAATGTTATCTAGAAAGCATTACAAATACTTATAAAAATTCCATAGGTTTGATTGTCTAGTTTACCGTGAACATGTTCTAAAGTTTCACTGTTTTTTTTTTTTTAATCTTTAAAAGATTAGAAATTATCTCTAGTATTACAACATTTTCAAATACAATTTTGGGTGTTGTCCATATAAAACATGCCAAAATATATATGAGTTAAGTTGTGTCTGGGCATAACATCTCAGAACCAAGAAATCCAAGCAAATGACTCTCTTTAGTGGGGTCAGCACAGCACTTGGACATTGGAGGTATTTAGGAAATGTCTGCTTAAGGAAAAGATTAAAGAGGGCAGGGGTATATAGCATAATGGTTATGTAAACAGACTCTTATGCCTGAGGCTCAAGTTCAATCCCCTGAATTGCCATAAACCAGAGCTGACCAGTGCTCTAGTTAAAAAAAAAAAAAAAAAAAAAAAAAAGGAATAGATGAAAGAGTAGTACTTAAGTGGGAATTATCAGACCAAATGATTTATTAAGGATAACCATGAACAAACTATCTCATCATAGACATGCCTTTCTGCTCATCTGCTTTACAGTATCCTCTTTTACTAATTACTTGTGTCAGAAATGATCCTTAGTGTTTCTCTGGTTTTACAAGAGTGGGTTTCTAGATGCCATTTTTTTTTTTTTTTTAACCAGAGCACTGCTCAGCTCTGGTTTATGATGGTGTGGGGGACTGAACCTGGGACTCCAGCATGAGAGTCTGTTTGCATAACCATTATCCTCTCTACCCCCGCCCTCTAGATGTCATTTTAAAATGTTCCTACGACTGCCGTCTTGTAGTGTGGCATGTCCTATTGTAATGGCTTGTCATTCACTTCTTAAAAAGTGCAAAAGTAAGACTTCACAAAACATATATTGCATGTTACAGAGTGTGTTTTTGTCGTTTTCGATGGGTTAGGTTGTTTTCGCCGGGCTGGCTTCACGGGCAGGTAACAGACGACCAGGGACTCATAGTTGAGCTGTAGGCAGTATCTCTTTATTCATGCAGGACGCAGCACAATCTAAGCCGAGCTGAGCTAAACTAAAGGTAAAGTACTCTAAAACTCACAATGCTGTCTTTATATATACTTGACAAGTAGGGTGGAAACAGGGTGTGACATAGAGAGGGTGGAGAGAAAAGTGACTGGTGACAATCAGAGTGTGACAAGGAGGGGGGGTGGAGCAAAAACATATCATGAAACAGTGGGGATTGAACCAATGCCCTGGAGGGAGGTGCTTGTTAACAGCGGTTATATAAATAGAATGAAGTGGTTATGTAAAGAGAATAGTGTTAAGCAGGGGGGATTTAAACCAAATGAAACAGAAGGGGTCTCATGCATACCAACATGTTTTAATAGAGAAAAATGATATATTTATAAACTCTATACATAGATGAGAAATACTACATATGCTAGACATTGTAAATATATAATAAAATGTAATACACAATACAATAAAATGTTCCTACAGATCTGAAGTTTATTAAAACACTATCTGTGGCACTGAGGTCAGAGTACTTGTAAGAATCTTACTCACGCATTTATGATAAGTGCCTGCTCTTCTATTAGGTTACCTTCGCCAATTACTATTGGCCCGGCTTCCGCAATGATTCGTGCTTTAGGATGAATCACTGTCCTAGGTCCTGTTAAAAATATGATGAAAAGAAATGATTGGTAGAGGTTATGCTTCCAAGAGGGTGGTCAGAGATGACCAAGGCACGGGGCCCTGGGCTCTTGGGAGGAAGACTTACTACACTATGTGCCAGGCACCATACTAGGCTCTTTACAAATGTTATCTTCTTGGCTGCTATCTATGGTTAGTGGTTAGTGCCCAATGGAATTTCAAGCCAAGGTGAAGGAAGACGGCACCTGTAGGCTCTGGAGTCAAGACAGCCCGAGCTCACCCTCTAATTTGAAGCCATTCTTATCTTAGCCGTAAGTAGGGGTGGGAATACTAGCACTCTGGAAGGACTGTTGTAAAGATTAGACGAGATAATGTCTGTAGACACAGTATGCTGGCACATATTTGGCATTAAGAATCCAACCCCTCCCCTCCCTAAAGTAAGACTCTTTTGGTGGTATTTTCTTATGCTAGTTCGCCACAAAAATATTGTGTTATGCTAGCATATCACAAGGATTAGTCTTTTATTAAGCGACTAAGAGAAATTAGGGGCAGGATGAGAGTCAGAAAAGATAGAATTCTTAGCTTTTTACTTTGTCAGGATCCTTACTGCAAACTTACTCATGAAAGAAGGCTGAGCTTACGTCATCTTGTCTAGGATAACTGGTTAAAGGCTGAAAAATGTTAGAGGAAAGATATGCGACCATCGGAATCCTAAAACTCTGAAATAGGGAGGGAAATGAGGCAATGACTCCAATTTCTCGAATCAAAGGGAGCAAAGGGGGAATGTCATCACATCCATTTCGGTTAAGGGTGGAGGCACTGCCTAAACAGAGACACTGACAGACTCTGGAATGCTAACACTCCCTCCCTCCCAGGAGCTTCTATTTACCCACAAGTCTAGTGTTTGAGTGATAATGAAACAGCCCTTAGAAAACATTACCTTCCTTTTAGAGGTTCTCCCCAACACCCAACCCACCCAAGCCCTAGCACCAAAGCTATTTTTATTGATAAACAAGTTGAGAGGAAGTAACTGAGTTACTGGGAGGGGTGGGGCCGGGGTGGGTGGAGCAGAAGTATTTACACAAGTCAGGGAGGGAGTTAGAAAAATAGCATTGTCCATGAAATTCAGTTTGCAATTGCACAAATTGTTAATTGATCCAATAATCATTATCAGCAAATGACAGGCAGGACACAGTGTCATATGTTGTGGGGAAAAACAAAAAGAAATACATACTATTTTTTGCCCCCTTTGAGCTGGTTATCAGGAAAACTGGGGCTGCTTAGCACATTCATTCACAAATGTATTTAAAACAAATGGGAAGGCGAGGCGTCCTTGCTGCCCAGAGAATGGGAAGGAACCTCTATGCAGTTTTTTTTTTTTCCCTCATTTCCTAACAATAAAGAGTTGGAGTCTGAAAAAGAGGGTGGGGCATAAAACAGGATGCAAAGTCAAACAATGCACAGTCTGGTAAGAATAATCTAAGAATGGCTTTTTATTTGTCACTTTTGGTTCCAACGTCCTCAGCTGTTAAAGTAAAATTTCCCTGGGAGATTCTCTTTCAGGAGATTCGGGACAGATGTCTTGTTTCTTAAAGAAATACAGATAGGGATGGATCCTTGAGACTGTATAGTGGTTAGATAAAAATACTTTGACACCTGAGGCTCTGAGGATCTGAATCCAATCCCCAGGACTACCACAAACCTGAGCTGGGCAGTGCTCTGATAAATAAATAAAGGAGAAATGCAGTGAGATTTCTACTTTCTACCTGTTAGTATGATTACTAGTCTCAAAAAGAGGGCAAGTGAAAAATCTAGGAGAAAAGTGAACCCTTAGGAATATTGGTGGGGATGTAGTTGATGCAGTCACTATGGAAAAGTGTTGGTGTTACATGGTAGTCTAGTTCGACTTTTCTATTGTGGATGTTCAATTTTCCCAGCACCATTTGTTGAATTATTCAATGTTTTCCTCACTGAATAATTCTGGCCCGTTTGTCAGATATTAGGTGTCTGTGTAAGTGTGGGTTCATCTCTGGGCTCTCAATTCTGTTTCACTGATCCAAGTGTCCATTTTTATTCCAGCACCATGCTATTTTAATTACATTGTAATTTAAACTGAAGTTGGGGAGTGTGTTACCTCCATTATTCCCTCTTTTTCCTAAGAAGTACTTTGGCTATTCATGGTTTTTTATGGTTTCATAAAAGTATTTGGACAAGCTCTTCAATTTCCTTGAAATATGTCACTGGGATTATGCTAGGGTTTGCACTGAAACTGTAGATTAAGTAGAATGGTCATTTTAATAATGTTTATATTACAGAAAACAGTGTGGAGGTTCCTTAAGACACTAAAAACAGAACTGCCTATAATTCAGTAATCTCATTTCTGGGTCTGCCTGGTGAAAATGAAAACATTAAAAAAAATGCATGCACAATCATGTTCATTGCAGATTTACAATAGTTAAGCTGTGGAAGCAAACTCAGAATTTTTGATAGATGAATAGACAAAGAAAAGGTGATACTTAGACCCAGGACTATAAAATGGAATACTAAGCAGCCATAAAAAAAAATTAAATCTTGCCATTTGTGACATCACTTGGGGGGGCTGAGCAAAACAAGTGAGACAAAGAAAGACAATAACAGAATTTAATTGTACTTAAATGTGGAAAAATCTAAATCTCTTAAAAATGAAGCTTATACAAGAAATGAAACTCATGGATTCAGAGAACAGAGGAGGGGTTACAGAGGCAGGGGGAGGGGAGAAGAGACAGTGGAGGGATCAGCCTAAGGGGTGAAAGTTAAAAAGTACAAGCTGGGGGAGGGGGGGCAGAGCCAAGATGGCGACTTGGAGACAACACCTGGTGTGAACTCCAAAAGAAGCAGCTTACAACCTGGGATTCTTGGAGAGGCCACCAGGTTCCAGATGGTAACATGATGCCAACCAGACTTCCCTGGTCAGTCAACCCCACCAATGTGTCTGGAGCCTGCTTCCCCAGAACCCTGCCCCACTAGGGAAAGAGAGACAGGCTGGGAGTATCGATCAATCTGTCAACACCCATGTTCAGCAGGGAAGCAATTACAAAAGCCAGACCTTCCACCTTCTGCATCCCACAATGACTCTGGGTCCATACTCCCAGAGGGATAAAGAATAGGAAAGCTATTAGGGGAGGGGATGGGATACAGAGTTCTGGTAGTGGGAACTGTGTGGAGTTGTACCCCTCTTATCCTATGGTTTTTGTCAGTGTTTCCTTTTTATAAATAAAAATTAACAAAAAGTACAAGCTCCCAACTGTAAAATAAGTCACAGATGTAATGTACAGAATGAGGACTACAGTTTAAAATGTATATTTATAAAGGCAGTACACACTTATTACAAAAAATTCAAAGAAAGCAAAAAGTGAAAAATTTCCTTACTCTAATATCACTCCCTGGAGGGAATTATTTATAAAAGTTTGGGGTCTACTTAGACCTAGATACCCTCCTTACCTACTTCCTATTTCACTTCCCTCAGTCACTCTAAGTCTAACCATGTCATATTAACTAAGGACTACAGAAGCTGGATAAGGGCAAGAGACCAGCACAGTTTAATGATGGCCTTTTGGTCACTACCAGGCCACCCCATCATCTGGGGCTCTAGTCAGGGAATTCTGGGAGTCCCACATAGATATGATGGGCCTAGACCTCTAACAGATCTCTCCACCATCACTGGTCATCTCCAACAGAAAAACATCATAAACCCTCTTGTGGATCTCTACAGGACCTTGCCCTCAACGTAGAACAGTGGTAGAAACTTCCCCACTCTCCTAAGGGAGGCTGGGTCCACATACTCTGCCACTTGAGGAAGATGGGTCCTGAAATGAATACAGCCTAGAATGTTCCTAGCTGTGACCATGGAATGTGAGCTCAGGCTGACAGGGATGCAGAGGTTACACAGGCTCCTGTGCTAAGTATGAATAGACATGGGCTAGGTCAGATCAAAGGGGTTTACAATTAACGGTATTTATATACTTTTCCCATATTTAAGAGCTTCTCTCTACCCTGATCCAACTTTCTAGTCCTATCCTCAACTCTGACACCATCTTCCTAGATAATACTCTGAGCCCACCTGTATGTTAGCTGTTGGAACTCAGTCAAAAATTAGTAGTCATGGTCCCTTGGAATATACCTAACTCCTTCCAACATGAAGACCCCAAATCTCATCTGCTATATTCTACCTTTAGGTTCCAGATTACTAAACAATTTGTTCTGCTTTCTATCTTAATGCTTTTCAGCCACAAAATTACAGATGAAGCCAACCTGACTTCCCTGAGCCGACAATCTCACCAATGTGTCCTGGAACCCCACCTCCCCAGAGCCTTACCCCATTAGGGAAAAAGACAGAAAGAGGTTGGGGGGTATGGATTGACCTGTCAACACCCATGTCCAGTGGAGAAGCAATTACAGAAGCCAGACCTTCCACCTTCTGCTTTCCATCAAGATCTTTAGTTCATACTCACAGAGGGATAACTAACAGGGAAACTTCAATGGAGCGGAGGGGATATGGAACTCTGGTGGTGGGAACTGTATGGAATTATACACTTCTTATCCCACAAACTTATCAGTCATTATTAAATCACTAGTAAAAAAAAATCCTAAAAGAAAGTTTGGGGTATACTGTCCTGAATTTAAGTACTACTATATACAGTCTGTGTCTCATAAGAGAGTTAAAAAAGCTAATACAGGTCTGGGAAGGGAAGAAGGCTCAGTGGCAGAAAGCATGCCTTGCATATTGAGGCCCAGAGTTGGACTCTCAGCACCATACATGACAAAGTTGTACTCTATAGCTAAGTGCTCGCTTGCTCATAAAAATTTAAAATAATAAAAAATAAATTTAATCTGAAGGAGAAAAAATAGATTATGAGCAAATACTTAAAAGAGATAATACTTATTCTGTAATTTGTTTTTAAAAACCAATCAAGTTCATTTTTCCATATAAGTACTATATATTCTTTTTTTACATTATTTTTAATAGTGCTTTAGCAGAATCATAAGATTTCAGGGGATGGTCTTGGAGGCAGTGTAGAGGATAAAGCATTTAACTTTTAAACATGAGGTCGTGAGTTCGATCCCCAGCAACACATGTACTATAGTGATATCTTATGTCTTTTTTTTCTCTTTCTTCCCCCCCCCCCGGTCTCTCATAAGTAATAAAATAAATGATTTTAGGGGCATAATTTACATACCACATTGAGCACCAAAGTTCTGTGCTCTCCTGCACCAGATATTCTTACCAACGGCTGATTTTTCACTTTATATTAATATACCACAATTTAACCAGTCCCTTAACAATAAGCATATAGATGTTACCACTTTTAAGGAAGAAGTGCTAAATAATACTGAAATACTGATTTCCTTCAAAATGAGAAATTTATGGTAGATCTTTCAGTTGCATGAACCAACTTAGATCTACAGTTTGCATAAGACTTTTTACCATTATACTTTAAGATGGCCTATGATAGAGAAATACAATATTATAATTTAGTTTTTTTGTCATTAAAGCCCCAGCTGACACCACACCCATTATCAGGAAAGCCTAGACTCCGGCCTCTACCATTTATTGAGTACTTATGTGCTCAGTCTCTCACAAGTCCCAGTTTTCTCATATATAAAAATGAGTCCTCTAACAACCTCACTCACTGGGTTGAAGTATGAAGTATAAATGACATAATGTTTGAAAAGGAAATCATGGTGTCTAGTCCATAGTTCTTAAACATAGCAAGTTCATCACTAGCTGAAAAGAGCTAACAAAGTCACTACCACAATAAGCAAAATGATTCCTGGTCTGAGAAACAGAAGTAAATCATCTACTTTACTTGCTCTGTAAGTATCAGGGAAGTCCTTCATTTCAACAGGAAAGACTGGGGTTCCACACCTTGGTATAAGTCAGTGCAAAAGATTACTGTCTAAAAAAGCACCCCAGAAATGGAGGTTGTATATCCAGAGAACAGACTGGTTATCATCAGAGGAGAGAGGGTGGCGAGCATTAAGTGAGCCTACATTAAACATCTCGGACAGGAGGAATGACTACAGAGGCTGAGATAGAAAGCAGGTCCTGTGTCACTATTAGATAAGCGCCAGAGGCACTAGATAGTCTGCGGGCTTTTAAGTTGCAGCTTTTGACGATAAGCAGAGTTACAAGAAGCTACCTGAGACTGGACTAAAATAAGACAAAAGTACTACTGGAATCTGTTTATTTAAAAGCTCCTTTACTGTGTAATTTTGGGAACAACTGATACTGTCATTTGCCTTAAGATTGATAAACACAAAGAAAACGATAAACACAAATTTTAAAGATTTAAACTAATCCAAAATTCCATGTCTCCTACAGAACATGCAAAAAAAAATGTATGCGCATTTTGAACCAGGTATTATTATTACTAATCTTGTCATTATTAAATTAGTAAAATAAAACTGTAAATTTGCAGTATGAGACTTTGCCCTGGGAAGCAAAGCATGGCCAGCAGACCTGCGGCACTGTCGCCACCTGGTGGCAAAACTGCCAAACTACAGTTCCTGGAGTTTCAGGAAATAATGTGAAACTATTAACTTTGAGATGTAAGGTAACATCAAATATCATGAGACAATAAACTAAATAGACCCCCTCAACCTCTTTTAGGAATTTTTCAGGCAGATATCAGAGAGGTATACATATATTTTTTCCCTGGATATGTGATTATTAAGATTTTGATTTTCTGATCTTCTTAAAAATTATTTATTGAGGAAATAATGATTTACAGGATTGTTGTCACGAGCATACTGTTCTACACCTCCCCAAGACAGTTGTCAGAACTACTCACCTTCCATCCAACCTTTATTCCTCCTATACCATAGGGTACTAGGCTCCCCTGAGAGCCCCCTTAATCCCTAACCTCCAAATCTCCAGATCTGCTATGAAAGAAAATGAAAGTTTCATCCTGTACTATCCCTTGCTTTGTAGGTTCCATCTATGAGTAACGCCATCTAGTAGTCAGGCTTCTCTTCTGGATTACTGCACTTAGCATGAGTCTCTTCTGTTCCATCACATTGTAATAAAAAGATTTTAAAAAATATTTATTCCCTTTTGTTGCCCTTTTTTATTGTTGTAGTTTAATTAGTGTTGTTATTGCTGCTGCTGTTGTTGAGAGAAATGGAGAGAGATGGGGAAGGCAGAGAGGGGGAGAGAAAGATAGACACCTGCAGACCTGCTTCACCGCCTGTGAAGCGACGCCCCTGCAGGTGGGGAGCCGGGGGTTGGAACTGGGATTCTTATGCCGGTCCTTGCGCTTTGCGCCACCAGCGCTTAACCTGGTGCGCTACTGCCCGACTCCTATAATAAAAATATTTTGTCTCTTTTTTAACACTTAACACTTCTTAGATTGATTTATTTCATTCAAAATGCATAGTTTCACATGAGTGAGACAGGGCGAAGCCAGAGTATCACTCAAGCATATGTGAGGCCTGAGAGCTTCAGTCTCGCACTATACCAACTTAGCCATCTCCACCGCCACCCCTGGGTCACATTTCCCTGACCATTTAAGTCTTCATTCTCTCGAATAAATACTCACCTATTATTGCATGGCCATATAGTAGTTGCATGTCTAGTATTTTTTTTTTTAATATTTATTACCTTTTGTTGCCCTTGGTTTTTTTTTTTTGTTATTATTGTTATTGATGTCATCGTTGTTGGAGAGAACAGAGAGAAATGGAGAAAGGAGGGGAAGACAGAGAGGGGGAGAGAAAGATAGACACCTGCAGGCCTGCTTCACCGCTTGTGAAGCGACGCCTCTGTAGGTGGGGAGCCGAGGGCTCGAACCGGGATCCTTACTCTGGTCCTTGCGCTTTGCGCCACCTGCACTTAACCCGCTGCATGACGGCCCAACTCCCGCATGTTTAGAAATTTAAGAAACTGTCCATGCTGGGTATATCACTTTATATTTTCTCCAGCAGTATCTAAAGGATCCAGTTCCTTCTCATCCATGCGAACATCTACTGTCCTCACAAATTTTTATTTTAACAATTACTCCATCGTGTCATGGTGTTATTCCATGTGCTATTTGTTTTGCTTTATTTTAATTTTTTTTTATCAGAGCACTGCTCAGCTCTGAATTATGGTAGTGGGGGAGGTTGAACCTGGGACCTCGGAGCCTCAGGAATGAGTCTTCATATGTCACTTGTTAAGAATATAATGGCTCGGGAGTAGGGCAGTAGCGCAGCAGGTTAAGCGCACGTGGCGCAAAGCTCAAGGACAGGTGTAAGGATCCGGGTTTGAGCCCTCGGCTCCCCATCTGCAGGGGAGTCGCTTCACAGGCGGTGAAGTAGGTCTGCAGGTATCTTTCTCTCGCCCTCTCTGTCTTCCCCTCCTCTCTCCATTTCTCTCTGTCCTATCCAACAATAACGACATCAACAACAATAATAACTAAAGCAACAATAAAAACAAGGGCAACAAAAAGGAAATAAATAAATATTAAAAAAAGAATACGATGACTCAAGTGAGTGATGCTCACAAAGTAGCTTTGTAAGTACAGTTTTGTTCTAGAGTTTCACACCATGAAGCTCAACAACTCAAGTCCTCTTGTAGAACCACAGCACACTGAGACATGGGCATAGTTTTCTCCATGTTTTTCTCTTTTACCTAGGATGGGTCTGAATTCAAACCAAGTTTAGGGGTCCAAGGTTAAAATTCTTGAAAAATAAAAATCTGTCACCATGGAAAGATTTTTTTTTTTAAACCTGTTGTGAACCTTCTTGGAGCTCTTTCTGGCAGGGTAATTTGTATATTTTCTTACCAAATGTGCTGAAATCCTATTTGGCTTATCTCCTTGTTTGGATAAATATGTCGAGTTAGAACCACTTTACTGGCTGATGAATTATTTTTCTAAATGGTTGGCTGGCATTGACGCAATATAGCCAGAAAGACATTCCTTGCATCAAATTTCCATTCCGCTCATTTAACAGAGGGCATTTTTCTTGTCCATTTTTGCCACAGAAAGCAATCTTTGTATATATTTTCATGTGTCAATAAATAGTTCAAACAGCCACAAGCTCTTTTGAAAATTAAAATAATTTCATTGACCTGCAAGTGGGATTAACTGTAAGAACTGTGTTATATTTGATGACTTTCTCCAAGTTAAAACTACTGTTCTGCCTTATTGAAAAAGATTTCTATAATAAAAGGAGGCTTTGGGTCTATATTAAAAATTCTCAATGGAGAGAAAGACAGGCTAAGTAGGACAAAGTGCTTTTATCACAACACTTTCCTACTGCACCATCTTCCTCCTACACAGTATGAGGCCCTAATCAAGCCCTGTCCTAACACCAGGACTATGTTTGGAGCCTCCTCCTCTCTAAAACGTTCTTCAGCTTTCGGGATGAAGTTTATAGGAAATAATGCAGAGCTCCATGAATCAAGACACTATAATTAAAAACAGGCCTGAAACCATGAGACTTATTTACCCAAACTTATAATTAACAAAAGAGCTGTTATTTTTCCCAAGGTCTGTTCCTAAGCAGTCTTTAATGAAGGAGGGTCAGGAGTCAGCGAAGCCTCCATGTCAAGGTTTTTGATCAAGGACTACACTCCCAAGTTTCAGAATACTTCTTTGATAAACCAAGTATCTGATTTTTTTTCCTTTTCTCTCCCTTTCTTTCATCCTTTCTATCTTTCCTTCTTTTTCTTGGCACTGAATCCAGTGATAATACTATTGAAAACATCCCCTGGTTCCCCACCTGCAAGTACCAGATACACAAAGAATTATATAGAGCTTTCAGAAAGGCTACTTAGATGCTGACTCAACTTGAAGAACATCTTTTTTATTTTGCCTTGGGGTTATTGATGTGGCTCAGTGCCTGCACTAAGAATCCACTGCTCCTGGAGGCCACTTTCCCCATTTTGTTGTCTTTGTTGTTGCCCTTCTTATTGTTGTCACTGTTGTTAGATAGGACAGAGAGAAATTGAGAGAGGAGAGGAAGACAGGGAGAGAGAAAAACAGACACTTGCAGACCTGCTTCACCGCCGGTGAAGCGACTCTCCTGCAGGTGGGGAACCAGGGGCTCGAACCAGAATCCTTACACTGGTCCTTGCGCTTCGTGCCATGTGCATTTAACCGGGTGTACTACCAAAGCACATCTTTTTTGTCTCCATTCTTCTCTGTTTGAGTTCCTGCGTCACCTGCAGCGAGGAGGCCTCATGAGCAGTGAAGCAGATCTGCAGGAGTCTATTTTTCTCTTTCCCTATCTTCTCCTTCCATCTCAATTTCTCTTTCTCTTACTGAATGAAAAAAAATGAAAGAAAGAAAAAAAATGGCCACTAGATATAGTGGATTCTTAGTGTCAAGACTGAACCCCAGCAGTAACCCTGAAGGCCAAAAAAAGACAGAAAGGCAGAAAGACAGAAAGAAAGAAAGGAAGAAAGAAATCTTTGTATGTTTAAGCACTAAAAGATACACATAGGGAGTCGGCTGGTAGCGCAGTGGGTTACATGCAGGTGGCGCAAAGCCCAAGCACAGGGAGTAAGGATCCTGGTTCCAGGCCCCGCCTCCCCACCTGCAGGGAAGTCCCTTCACAAGAAGTGAAGCAGGTCTGCAGGTGTCTATCTTTCTCTCACCCTCTCTGTCTTCCCCTCCTCTCTCCATTTCTCTCTGTCCTATCTAACAACAATGACATCAATAACAATAACTACAACAATAAAACAAGGGCAACAAAAGGAAATAAATAAAAAGATTAAAAAAAAGATACACACAATTACACAGATGGAGAAAATAAAAAAATTAAAAAGTAGTGAGCTTAGCACCAATGCTTCCTGGAACCTCACTTCTCCAGAGCCTATCCCACTAGGGAAAGATAAAAATAGGCTGGGGGTATGGATTGACCTGCTAATAACCATGTCCATTGGAGAAGCAATTACAAAACCCATAACTCTCACTTTCTGCACCCCATAAAGAATTTTGGTCCATACTTCCACAGGGGTAACTAGTAGGGGAAGATGACCCCTACTAGTTCTGTACCACCATTCCACCAGGAACTGAAGTGTTGGTCACCAGGAATCTTGTTTTTATACCATCAATGAAAGGGAAGTGAATCTGGAAAAGATTCACTTCAGAGGAAGCCAGGCGCAACCAATAGCACAGCTATATACAAGATACTGGGTACTGTACAGCAAACCCTAACAAAAGGACTTTTCAGAGTTAACCCAATTACCAAACAATGTGATGATAACATTAACTATCGATTGTCTTTTTGAACCTTAAGACAGCAGGAACCTCACATCTCCACTATAGAGCCTCTACTTCCCCCAGTCCTGGAACCCTTGGATAGGCCCCACTTTCCCATATGCCTCTCCCAATACATATCAAATAATATTGCATCTGCTGATCACAACCTAACCAACACAACGATTGCCACCTCAACATGCTTCACTTCAGACTATGTCCAGAGACTTCACGTGTGGAATGACAACCCTTCAGCTTCATTACTCGGGTGAGACCTTTCCTTTCATAATACACCTCATCACAAACCCCTGCAAGCGTCAACCCGGCTTTGACCTAGCACGTTATGATTGGGCCCTCCTCAATCGCTATCGAACAGGCCATGGCCAGTGTGCCGCTATGTTCCATTGCTGGGGAGCCAGAGACGACCCGAACTGCCCCTGCGGCTACAGACAGACTATGACCCACATAGTCAAAGACTGCCACCTCTCCAGATTCAAAGGAGGTCTCGAAACTTTACATCAGGCTCAACCTGACGCAGTTGACTGGCTATGGAAGAAGGGCAAACTATAGAAGAATAGTACTCTAATTCCATCTCAGGTGGTTCACTTCTAACAAAGTCCCAAAAACTAGATATACACCAGTTTCTGTGAGAGAGAGCATATCTTCACACTTATCCGTAAACTACTGCAAAATATATACCTGAAAGCAGAAGTACACTAGAGTTTGCAGTGAGTACCCCCCAACACTTCCTCTCCACTATTCCAAGCTTTGGGTCCATGACTGCTCAACAATTTGTTTGGCTTCGTATGTTAAATCTCTTTTCAGTCACCAGGTTCCAGATGTCATCAGGATGCCAGCCAGGCTTCCCTAGACTGAAGACCCCACCAATGTGTCCTGGAGCTCCGCTTCCCCAGAGACCCACCCTACTAGGGAAATAGAGAGGCAGACTGGGAGTATGGACCAACCAGTCAACGCCCATGTTCAGCGAGGAAGCAATTACAGAAGCCAGACCTTCTTCCTTCTGCAACCCACAATGACCCTGGGTCCAAACTCCCAGAGGGATAGAGAATGGGAAAGCTATCAGGGGAGGGGGTGGGATATGGAGATTGGGTGGTGGGAATTGTGTGGAATTGTAACCCTCCTACCCTATGGTTTTGTTAATTAATCCTTTCTTAAATTAAAAAAAAAAAAAGAGGAAACCAGGCATGATTTTGCTTATTTGAGAGAGAAGAGGAAAAAAAAAAAAAAAAGGAAAGACACACTTGGAAGCAGTAATAGGTTAGGGTGAATTAGAAAGGGAGTGAAGGCAGGATTGTTCGGGAATAAGTGGGGGAATATATATACACACACACACACACACACACACACACACAGACACACACAGATATAAATAAATAAGTTATAGAAACAACCCATTTTGATGACCCTGGGAGAACTACTGCTGTTTCCAATGGAGGAAATAGGACACAGAACTGTGGTGGTGGGAACTGTATAGAATTAAACTATTATCTTAAAATTTTATAAATCAATATTAAATCACTAATAAAACAAATCTGAAAAAAATTAGTGAGGCATCTCAGATGGAAGTTGAAGAAATCATTTTAGGTGAGGTAAGTCAGAAACAAAAAGATGAATATGGGATGATCTCATTCATAGAAGTTGAAAAACAAGAACAGAACTGAAAACACAAACCAGAACTTGAACTGGAGTTGGTGTATTGCACCAAAGTAAAAGACTTTGGGGTTGGGTGGAGGGTTTAGGTCCTGGAACATGATGGCAGGGGACCTAGTGGGGGTTGTATCATTATGTGGAAAAGGAAATGTTATGCATGTAAAAACTATTGTAAACCATTCATTCCCCAGTAAAGAAATTTAAAGAAAAAGAACAATAAGCAGAACAATGGTACACTTGGTAGAGCACAGATGTTATTATGTGTGAAATAAGCAAAGAGATGAAAGACAACTAATGGAAGATTTCACTTATGTGGAGAATCTAAAGAACTGGTACCAAAAAAACAATTAGTGAGGTTATGTCCAAGGTAGGTAGGTAAAGAGGCACAAAAATATTAACCCAACTATGTGAGACTCCACGGCTGACTAGCGAGTGTTCAGCAGAATGTAAGCTCTGCACAGGAGGTATACGTCTCTTATACTAGCACAGTACTTGACATACAGCAGGTCCACAACGATGCCTCTTGAGCAAATGGTTGACTTTGCTATATTGTTTTACTTATCAGATGGAACTTTAACTAAAGACCCATCTCACTACATTCTTTTGGAATTATTCAACACTTACGGGAGAAAATTGTTTTGTAAATAAAATTAGGACTTGAGGAATGAACACCTTTAAATTGTTTTAGTAAAGCACTAAAATAATTTTAAATCAGGGGGTCGGGCAGTAGTGCAGTAGGGTAGTGCAGTGTGTTAAGTATACATGGCATGAAGTGCAAGGACCCGGGCTTAAGGATCCCAGTTCAAGCCCCCAGCTCCTCACATGCAGGGGGGTAGCTTCACAAGTGGTGAAGCAGGTCTGCAGTTGTCTTTCTCTCCCCCTCTCTGTCTTCCCGTCCTCTCTCAAGATTTCTCTCTGTCCTATCCAACAACAATAAGAACAACAACAACAACAAACAATAAGGACAAAAAAGGGAACAAATAGCCTCCAGGAGCAGTGGATTCGTAGTGCAAGTACTGAGGCCCAGCAATAACTCTGGAGGCAAATAATAATAATAATAAATAATAATAATAGAAAAAAATAAATTAAATCACATCAGTTCCTGACAAACAATACCATTAAACAATTTCTTACCTATTGTCACGTCTCCTCGGATTTCACTTTCCACACACACAACTGCTCCAGGAGCAATTTTCACACTGTAGGAAGGAAAAGGTAACATATGCTGTGGGTAAAATCTGAAATAGTGTTAAAGAAACCATCCTGATTCTGCAGTAAGAAAAAAAGTTAACATTTTTATTCTGTAAATAAGGGTGGTTGTATTTATTCATAACCAATCAGTATACATATTCTGTCTTTTTCTTTCCCCTTGACTTACTGCTTTATGTAACAGCATTGTGTAGAAAAATAAACACGCTTTAATTAAAAGATATTTTGGGGATCAACAGATAACTCACCAGGTAGGGTCTGTAGCTTGCCATGTGTGTAACTCAGGTTTGAGTCCAGGCACAACATGGGTGTCACAGCACCAGAAGTTCAGGTGCTAGTGTCTGTCTCATTCTAACTGAGAGGGGGGGGGAGATTTTATTGCTTTAAATAGTTTAGGACTGATGAAATAGCTCACTTGGATTATGTACTGTTTTGTCATGTGCAACAACAAGGTTCAAGCCCTGTCGTCACCACATTGAAGGAAGTTTTGAAACTGTCGTCTTTTTCATTCTCAGTCTTAATTATTTTGCTGGTATGAAGACCTTTATAAAAATGAAGTTTCTGTAGAGCATAATAAAGTGAAGCTTTCATAAAATGAAGTATGCCAAGAATCCTGAACTTATTATAGCTTTTCCTCACAGAAAAATTCTGCTGACTCCTATCTACCTAGCCAAATTCTCTCCACTCCCAAAACCCCACTATAAGGGAATGGTGACTAACACACAACACATGTAAGTGTGAAATTACTCCCCGAAACCATATAATTTTGTAAAACACTGTTAAATCATTAGTAAAATATAAAAAAAAAATTTTCACAAAACAACAGTGAAAGAATGAAGTATTACTGAAAAAGAACAGAGCACGACAGAGGAAGTAATAAGATGAAAAGTCTTCCAAAGAATTCTGGGAGAATGTAAGCTGACGAGAAAAGGTTGTCATGAGGCTCTTGGTACTAGCAAAAGCAATGTGAGGGAACAGGGGTAAAAATCGCACAGTAGGAAATCTGTCCCTATTTCCCATCTCGGTGAACACATCCAGGCGTTGACTGGCCCCTCCTGTGGCACTATGCTCAAGATATCAAGCCCAGTGGGAAGTGAAGATGATTGGCTGGACAACAGGCACCCTTCTCCTCATGCCTCCCTGGTTCTCATTTGGAATACCAGGCAGTGAAGAGAATAGATGATTGACTTCCAAAGAGAATAACTAGAGTATAAATTCCTCATTGAAAAGGTTGGCTTCCTGGTATTTCCCTACCCTGAAACATGTAAAGAAGCCTAACCTATCTACCGAGCTCTACTACTTAATTCTCATTCTTAAGGGGCACAGAGGGGAAAAAAATCATTGATTTGGGGGGAGGGAGATCCAATTAAAAAGGAGTGGGGAGACTGGAAAAAGTCATTTGAGGAAACAGACAATTCTGAAAATAGAAGGAAACTTACTGCAAAGATCTCATAATTAGTTCAAAGTAAGTGACACTAATTAAAACAGAAGCCTATGAGAGGCAGAGCATGAGAAAGAGATCCTAGAAATTCAAAACATGATCAAAATTAAAGTTCAGTAAAAAGACTGAGGTTTAAAACAAAACAAAACAAAGTAACAGTAAACAAGAAAATCCAACAATGAGAAAGAAGGGGGAGTTGGGTGGTAGTGCAGCGGGTTAAGCGCAGGTGGTGCAAAACGCAAGGATGAGTGTAAGGATCTCGGTTGGAGGCCCCAGCTCCCCACCTGCAACAATAAAACAAGAGCAACAAAAATAAACAAACATTAAAAAAAAAGAAAGAAAGAAAGAAGGGGGCCTTAGGTGTAAGCAGAATGGCTATGCAGAAGACTTCATACCTGAGGTTCCCAGATCTCAGGTTCAAGTTCCAGATTTAATCTTCACCACCAAAAGTCAGAGTTGAACAGGGAAGTGACAATTCAGGGGGGTCACTTCATAAGCGGTGAAGCAGGTCTGCAATTGTCTATCTTTCTCTCCCCTTCTCTGTCTTCCCCTCCTCTCTCCATTTCTCTCTGTCCTATCCAACAACGACGACATTAATAACTATAACAATAAAACAAGGGCAACAAAAGGGAATAAATAAAAATATTTTTAAAAAGATTCTTCAAGTTTGGGGGTGAGGTCAACAATGATCACAAATTGGAGGGGAGGCAGGGGGTTGTTGATGAGAACACCATCCGATTCCTCAAAAGCAATTACCAGATTGTGGGGAAGGAGCCCACTGTCTGGGAAGTCCAGGCTATTATTTCCATGAGAGTCTGAGCGGGTTGACCCCAAGTTCTCTCCTTCCTAAGGGGAAGAGACGTTAGGCAGGTCCCTCCTGACCTCATGAACTTATAGTGGATGGGCTTTTCCAGATGGACACCTTCCTGTATATGCTCCCTCATCCCTTTTGAACAAAGGCCATGAATTACTGTGTATGGCCAAGCTGAAACCCACCACAAATATCCTGGTTTTGCTCAAACTGCTCCCTTACCCTCTTCCCCTGAGGTGCTTATAATTTACCCTTAGAGAAAAAAGGCTACCTAGGCATGTGAGCTCATGACCAGACCTTATATGATAACTTTCCAGTTGTGATCAAATACTTGGTAGGTCAAGATAACTATGCATTGTATGCGGGTTAATCATTACCTCAACCTTCTCTCTGAACCAAGGGTATATCTATCTACCTGTTTGTATCCAATAAAGGAATTGTCCTAGAGGCTTCTCCCAGAGCTGGTTGTGTGAGCTTCTTTCCTCTCCACGCACATCACCCTCATCACCAGAGCCCCCCCCCCAGGGTCCCCAGGGCCCGCCCCGGTTTCCGCTACCAGTGGCCAGGGAGGTGGAGAACCTGGGACGACCCACATTAGATGCTAAAAGACCAGAAGACAATCTCTACAGAATTCTGAGTAAAAAATTATTCAATATACAAATATATATTCAAAGTACAACTATTTCTCCAGTCAAAAAAAAAGCCATTTTCAATTTTCAGTCTTGCAATGACAAAAATAAACAAACAAATAAAATTACTTCTTAAGCATTCTGTACTAGGCAGCTGCTAGGGGAATATGATTAGCTTAATAAAAATAAACCAGCAGAAAAGAAGTTCTAGAAAGAGAGATTCCAGCATGTAAGGGCAAGGGAAATTTAAGACATGAGCTTTGTGTCAGTCTTAAAAGTACAAATATGATAGAAAGTTTTAAGGGGAAAGATCTCCAACAAAATAAAACAGAAAGATGATGTGATGAGAATTTGGAGAAAAATATTACTAAGAATTTACATATACGTTGGTGACTTGGAAAAACATCAGTCCACCGTAAAGAGCAAATTCTAAAAGTGGTATTTTGTTAAACTTTAGACTAATTCACTTTGAGGTGTTGGTGACAAATTCATGAGAAAGATCAGTAAACATCTGAAAGCACAGATCTGGAACTCCTAAAAATGGTTCTACAGTAGCATGTAGCTCTAAGAGTCAGCAGGACCAGGTTTTAACATGTATCACTCTTATTCATAATTCCAGAATTCATCTCCTAGATATTTCCTGACACAAGTAAATACAAAAATATTTTTAATTTACACCAACTTTCCTCCTAGCGTAGAAGACTGAAAAAAAAGGCAGTCCTGTGCTTTGGTGTTTCTCCCTCCGTCTTCTCTCTCTGTATATAGAAAGAAAAAAAATGAAGCAAGGGAGACCGCTTGATGGTATTGCATATATAGGATACCCCAAGTTCATTCCCCCATAAAGCAAAACAAACAAGCAAACAAAAGCAATAAAAATAATGTATCTCAAAAAACTATAGTCCTTGGGTTTACAAGAAGTTTGCAAAATCCACTACATCTGTTTCTGTCATTTTGATGAGCTACAAGGCACAACTTAAATGAAATTTAAAAAAAAGATTCATCTGGGTTAGGTGCCACTTGACTGATGATGACACAGAAAATACGTATAGTCTTTGTACTGAGTAAAAGTTGAATAATATCAAGCAAAATGATAGTGGTTTAACTCTCTCATTTTATGAGGAAATGAAAGGGTTGATGGGCGGTTGCACACCGGGTTAAGCACACATAGTACAAAGCACAAGGACCCGGGCAAGAATCCCAGTTTGAGTCAACAGTTCCCCACCTGCAGGGGTGGTAGCTTCACAGGCAGTGAAGCAGGTCTGCAGGTGTCTATCTTTCTCTCCCCCTCCTCTGTCTTCCCCTCCTCTCTCCATCTCTCTCTGTCCTATCAAATAAAACAGAAAAATGGCCTCCAGAACCAAAGGATTTATAGTGCTGGCAATGAGTCACAATGATAACCCTGGAGGGAAAAACAAAAACCCTAAGACTAGAAGTTACTTGAAGCCAAGTTTACTCCAGAGGCAACATTATCTTCATAGCAACCATCTCTCCCATTGGTTGAAACAGAAAAGATTATTCCATTTTGGATACTTTCCCTATGATAACTGAATGCTGTCTTGACTGTATTATCATTAGAAAATATTACTTCCCACACAGAGTGGGTTGCATGTTAAAATGAAGCTCTTGTTAAACTAACTTCTATTAAAAATATCTCATTTCATTTCAGCTTTGCACTGTCTTTCTCAATATGATTAAAAAATTTTTATTTATAAAATGGAAATATTGACAAGCCCATAGGATAAGAGGGATACAATTACACACAATATGATTTTTTTTAAATGACAACTTTAACATTTAACTCACACAGAATAAGAAGTATGGTCTTCAGTTTCATACCCAATGGAGACCCCCAAAGAATTCACATCACACAAAAGGCTAAGCTGGGAGCTCAGCAGTCCAGACAGGACAAGGGATTCCCACAATGTGAACTGGACCACCTGCAGGTGGTCTCTGAAACACTGAAGTCAAGGAACAGAGAAGATAGTTCACCAGGAAGGATGTGTGCCCTGCCATGGGCACAGCTCAGGGTCAAACAAACCCTGGCACCACACGAGAGATGTTATTGGCACTTGGGTGAAGTTGCAGTGCTGTGGTGCCCATCTATCCTCTCTCACTCACTAACTCTATCTGAAATGGCTCAGAGCAATGACATCACTGACACATAAAGCCCAGGATCCAAAGAAAATAAAAAACGAAAACATTTGGCCAGTGGAGGGATAAAGCAAACTTTAAAATAAAAGATGCCATGAAAAAAAAAAAAATCAGTGGTTCAGGAGGTGGTACAGTGGATAAAGGACCAGCCTCTGAAAAGTGAGGTCCTGAGTTCAATCCCCAGCAGCACATGTATCAGAGTGATATCTAGATCTTACTCTCTGTCAATCTTCTTCATGAATAAATAAAATATTTTTTAAAAATCACATCACAGGGAGTCGGGTGGCAGTGCAGCGGGTTAAGCGCAGGTGGTGCCAAGCGCAAGGACTGATGTAAGGATCCTGGTTCGAGCCCCCAGCTCCCCACCTGCATGGGAGTCGCTTCACAAACGGTGAAGCAGGTCTGCAGGTGTCTTCCTCTCCTCTCTCCATTTCTCTCTGTCTTATCCAAAAACGACATCAATAACAATAACTACAACAATAAGAAAACAAGGGCAACAAAAGGGAATAAATAAATATAAAAAAAATCACAGGGACTCGGGCGGTAGCGCAGCGGGTTAAGTTCAGGTGGCGCAAAGCGCCAGGACCTTCCTAAGGATCCCGATTCCAGCCTTCGGCTCCCCACCTGTAGGGGAGTCGCTTCACAAGCAGTGGAGCAGGTCTGCAGGTGTCTTTCTCTCCCCCTCTCTGTCTTCCCCATCTCTCTCCATTTCTCTGTCCTACCCAACAATGATGACATCAATAACAACAACAATAAAATAACAAGGGCAACAAAGGGAGTAAATATTTTTAAAAATTCAAAAATCATATCACAATGAGCACAGTTCTCTTGGAGGCATTAGATAATTAAGGGGGGATAAGTTGTTTTTTTTTTAAATTCCCTTTTGTTGACCTTGTTTTATTGCTGAAACCTAAGATCCAACGAAGCAACAAGTCTAAGAACAGGGTCCAAACTCCACTATACATGTCCATACATATACACCCTCTGTTCCTCTAAACTTACACAGAAAAGTTACAGCTCCCTAAAACAGAAGACAAACAGAAATCTTAATAGATGGTGTCAGACACAATGTGGGTTTTCTTTTTCACAAAGAGTAAAGGGTACTCAAACAACATAACTCCATTCGGAAACAAAGTGTTTGTCTTACCTAGTCCTTTCTTTCCACCAATTAGTTCCTAGCAACGAGGATGGCTGTGGAAGACGTCACAATTCCCATTCAGACGATTACAAACAATTCTAGACACAGCACCCCCCACCTCTTCGTGACCAGAGACTGAAAATGATCTGTGGGGGGGGGGGGGGGGGCGCAGGTGGTGGCTCACCTGGCTAAGCACACGCACTACAGTGCACAAGGACCCAGGTTCAAGCCCCGGTCCCCACCTGCAGAGGGAAAGCTTTACAAGTGGTGAAGCAAGGCTGCAGGTGTCTCTCTGTCTCTCCTTTGCTGTCTCACCCTCCCCTCTCAAATTGTCTCTATCCAATAATAATAAAAAAATAAATAAAAGAGTACACTTTAAAAAGTGAGAATGAGCGCCCTCAAACAGAGTACAAGGAGAGGGGAAAGAGGGGGAGGGGAGGTAAGGGAGAGGGGAGAAGGTGAAGGCGGAGATCATGTCAAGTGAAATAAGTCAGAAACAGAAGAATGAATATGGGATGATCTCACATGCAGAAGTTGAAGAACATTGGAATAGAAAACACTAAGCAGACCCTGGACTGGAGTTCGCGTATTGCACGAAAAGACCCTGGAGTGGGTGGGTGGCTGGGTTTAGAGTTCAGGTCCTGGAACTGGAACATGATGGCAGAGGACCTAGCGGGGGTTGTATTATGTGGAAAACTGATAAATGTTATACATATACAAACTACTGTATTGGGAGTTGGGCGGTAGTGCAGAGGGTTAAGCGCAGGTGGTGCAAAGCCCAAGGACCAGAGTAAAGATCCCGGTTCAAGCCCCCCACCCCCTGCAGGGGAGTCACTTCACAGGTGGTGAAGCAGGTGTCTTTCTCTCCACCTCTCTCCATTTCTCTCTGTCCTATCCAACAACAATGACATCAATAACAACAATAATAACTACAACAATAATAAAAAAACAAGGGCAACAAAAGGGAAAATAAATATTTTTTAAAAACCAACCAACCAACAAACTATTGTATTTACTGGCGATTGCGAAACATTAATCCCCCAATAAAGGGGGAAAAAAGTTAAAAGGGAGAGAATGAGAAAGGAAAGAAAGGAAAAGAGGGGAGGGAAAAGGAGAAGGGGGAAGGGAGAGAGGGGAGGGGACTGGGGGAAGGAAAGGGGAGCGAGAGAGGGCCGGCAGGTGTTTCTCTGACATCAGAATGGGATAGAGGGTGCGGCCAGCATTCCCTGGGAGTCCTGGACACACAGCAGAGGCCGTGCCCGCGTCCCTGGACCGCAGCATCCCAAGCAGCGGGCGGGGTGAGGTTCCCCGAGTTCCTAGAAACGGGGCGACGCCACTGGATCCCCGCAGCCGCCCCTCCACCCCCGACCCCAGTGCCGGGCTTTCCGAACTGTCCAGGCCGAGCTCAAGGATGAGACATCTCTTCAGTCTCCGCCACTGGCAACCAGACATAGGTCTCACCCTCTGCTTAGGGTAAAGGATGAGCTTTTTCAAGCCACGTACCCACCTCTTCTGAGCCTTCTCCGCCATGGTTTAGTCTCGGTCTCCCACTAACAGCTTAGATCGAGAGCCGCCTAGATCGACAGTACCGCCTGAGCCGAGCGATGATTCTACAGGCGACTAGAGATCCTGACTGGATTGGGAGGGGGCGGGGCCTTTCGGAGACCTGCCGGTGGGGGGCGGAGTCGGTGGGAGGAGCACCTGCTGCCTGCAGTTCCCGGGTGCGCGGGGTAGAGACAGGTGGCGTGCTTAGTCCGCGGCTCAGTATAGCGAGTGGGATGCAAGAAAACCCCTTAGCACTTTTCAGTAGGGATTGCAGCTGGAAGGAATTACGTTAAGTGAAATATGCCAAAGGGAGAAAGACAAATAACATAATCTGACTCACAGGTGTGAGCTAAATCAAGGGAAAATACAAGGTGAAACATTAACAAACTGAAAAAAATCTTTAATAAATGGTCCATTTTATCAGATCCAAGAACTCCAAAGAGAGGAGGACGGACGGGGGCACTGAAAGGACGTGAGGCCCCGGAATGCTATAGTGGCGGAAGATGATAACTTGGTGATGGGTAAAGTGTGCTGACACCTTGAGGAGACGTCCTCTATGACAACAGTCAGCAATCTGGTAAATAAATATTTCATCAATAAAGTGATCTTAAAAAGAGTTATGCTGGGAGTCGGGAGGTAGCGCAGCGGGTTAAGCGCAGGTGGCGCAAAGCTCAAGGACTGGCATAAGGATCCTGGTTCAAGCCCCCAGCTCCCCACCTTCAGAGGAGTCGCTTCACAGGCAGTGAAGCAGGTGTGCAGGTGTCTTTCTATTCCCCTCTCTGTCTTCCCCTCCTTTCTCCATTTCTCTCTGTCCTATCCAACAATGATGACGTGAATTACAACAATAATAACTACAACAATAAAACAACAAGGGCAACAAAAGGGAATAAATAAATATTTTTAAAAAAGAGTTATGCTTTACCCCTTAATACAAAAAAAATAATAAAACTGTAACCTCATTATATGATTCTTCCATTGATATTAATGACTAGGCCCTGCAGAAGTTTTCTCACCAAGGGAGATGGAACACACAGAACTTGTATACTAGAGATGCCCAGGGTCAACAACAACCAGGTCTGACTGGTCTTCTGGTCCAAATGGAGATAAAAGTAAAAGGAAGAGAGTTTCTCATCGTTAAACTTTTTAAAATCAATTTACCGATGGTTTACAGTACATGCAAGTTTTAGGAATACAGCTTAACATTTCTGCATATGCTTAAGTGTCACCAAACACATCACCAGAATTGTAGTGTCATTATTAGATTGAACACTGCTAACTCTTTCCTCCAACCCTTATACCCCTTCAGCTCAAGTAACCACACCATCACTTTCTGTTTTTGTTGTCTGCAGGGTGTCACCACACCAGGTTGATTTTTTTCAAATGGGGGGAAGGGAAGCACCAGAGCAACTAAACTTTCTTCAGTTATGAGGAAGGCAGGCAGAACTTGAACCTGGGTTGTGCAACCATCATTTTTTAGCAGAGTCCAAGAGTTATTGTTATGATGAGTTTGTTTGCTTTGGTTATTTATAGTCTACATGTGAGTAAATCCATCTGGTAATTGACTTTCTAAGTTATTTCATGTAGCACAATCACCTCAAGTTCAATTCATGTTGTTAAAGAGGACAAAATTCCATCTGATTTAACCTAAATATTTAATGAGACAATCAGAGCATCATCCCAGCACATGAAATGTTGGTGACTGATCTCAAGACTTCGTGCCTCCAAGACAAATGCTCCAGCTACTCTGCCACTTCCCAGACTGCAAGATTTCATCTTTAGTAGAACAGTAGTAGACCACTGAGCAAATATACATTTCTTTTTTTTCACTCACTTCTGACTGGGCACCTAAGTTATCATGTTATGGTTATTGCAAATAAGGATACTGTGAAAAGGTACTCTTTGAATGTTCCCCATCACACTTCTGCTTCCTCAAACCCTTAACTTTAACAAGTACGTACACATAGTACGTGCCCATACTACTATTTGTGCTGGGGATTCAACAATAAACAAAATAGAAAGACTCTGGTGTGGGTGTGTGTGTGGGGGGAGAATACAAGTCCAAAAAGGATGACAGAGGACCTAGGGGTTATATTGTTATATGGAAAACTGGGAAATGTCATGCATGTACAAACTATTGCATTTACTGTTGAATGTCAAACATTAATTTCCCAATAAAGAAATAAAAAAATAGAGTCTCTCCCTTATAGAACTCACAGTGACCAATAATAATCAAGAGATAAATACAGAAGTAGTGGTATAAGGCCAGGAGGTAGTATGCCTAGTTGAGAGCACATGTTCCAATGCACAAGGACCAAGTTCAAGCCCCCAGGCCCCACCTGTTGGGGTTGGGGGGGAGAAGCTTCAAAAGTGGTAAAGCAATGCTGTAGGTCTCTTTACCTCTCCCTCTTTTTCTCCCTCCCACTCTGTCTATCCACCCTTCTCTCTGAATGTCTGTCAAATAAAAAGAAAAAAGAAAAAAAGAACTAGTAGTATGACCCAGGAGAGATGACACAGTGGATAAGGCATTGGACTGTCAAGCATGAGGTCCTAAGTTTGACCCCTGGCATTGCATGTGCCAGACTGATGTGCTGGTTCTCATTCTCTCTCGCTCTTGTTATTAAATAAACATTTTTTTTTGAGTTGAATAATAAGTATGATGGGAGAAAAGTATTAAGAGACAATGGTGGTTGACGGGAGGGTTTTTTTTTTCTTTGATAACCCAACTCTCTTCACTCTCACCTCCTAATTCTGCCTCCTGAGTCTAGTGAATTTTCTGACCACAACTGGAAATTGAAATGTTTTCTTCACGTAGTGAAGAAAATATAACAGTCTGATGACTGGAAAGGCAAATAATGTGGTATTATAAACAAAACTAGGACTTTGGAAAGCAATGTTTTTAGTACATGCTGCTGTTGAATAAAATGAATCCAAAATGCGTTTGGGTTTCTATAGTACGACTTCTTTTATCGGAAAAACCAACATTTATACAGCTTATCACCGATGCTCTTGTTTGCTTGCTGCCAAACCAGGCCTTCCCTAAACTATATAAAAAAGATTAGAGATAGTCCAGTTGTAGTTTCTTCTGAAGGAAGGTACTGGCTGCAACACTCCAGAAAGGAAAGCATATTTTGTTCCAGTGCATAATGGACTGGCATCAGGTGTTCTTCCTCCATCCTGTATCATTTTATCAAGGGGCTGCTTTTCCTTTTGCACTTCTATTTAATTATCTCTGTATTATGGATTCATTTTCCATCCATGCCAGGTAGGATTGATAGTTAATTTTTGCTCTTACATTTATGAGTGTAACAGTAGGTTAGGAAGCATGGACTAGAATGCAAATGTGAAGATTAAATATTAAATTGCACAGGTTGTTTTTAAATGATATTGTTACTGGTTCTTGATTACATAATGACTCAGAGGTTAACAGATTCATATTATATGGGGGAAGAGTGAAAATAAACTGGAGATGGACATATATATAGAGAGAGATAGATAGATGTATCTTTATGGTTTTTCAGAGGAATAAAGTCAACAAATTTGTTAGGTAAGCTATATTTCAATGCAAAACTTAAAAATTATTGTCACTAGAGATTTGATAATTTCATTGACTTTTGTTGTTGCTGCTGAGACTTTGCCACTGTGGGCTGAGTTTTTCAGATAGAAAGAGGCAGAAAGACTGGAAGAGAAAACATTAAAGCTTTACCATGAACTATAGTGGTTATCATGGGGGGAGGCACAGAACTTTGGGCATGGGTATGATGTGGAACTATACCCCTATTATTTTATAATCTTATAAGTCACTATTAAGTCATTAATGAAATAAAAAGCAAAGCTAACATGGTGGGGCCAGGCTCTAACTTGGAATGTTTTCATAACAAAGTATGCACCCTCCCAAGTGAGCTATTTTGCTGGTCTTATAATTTATTTATGTAGTCATTATCCAGCTTTCACTGTTCTGTGTTGACTTTTTTTTCCAGAGAGAGAGAGAGGGAGAGAAAGAGATGAAACTTTACCATTGCACAGACATTTCCTCCAGTGTGATGGGGGCCAGACTTGAACCTAGGTTGTACACATGACAAAGCAAATGCACTAGCCAATGGAGCTATTTCACTGACCCTGAAATTATGACTTTTTACAAAATGTGGTATCTAAAATAAAATCTAACTGTACTGTACTGTTGGATTCCTCGGGGGAAAGAGCCAGTCCGGCTCCCACTTCACTGTCTTGACCTGTTGGCCACCAGAGCCTAGACAGAAAGTGGGGAATATCAGGCCAGCAGCAGCAGAGGTGAGTTCGCTGAGGGGTCTTCCCAGCATACTGTGGCAGCAGATGATACAACAAACCTCCTCTTTTGGGGTGTCTCTCTCCCTCTCCGGCAGGGTGGCCTCCAGGGGAAAGGTAACGGGCTGGTTCTTTCTTGCTCACGACAGGGGTGACACGAAGTAAAAGACACCAGGGGACTCTTAGCGTGAATCTAGAATCTGAGTCCTTTGAATCCCAGAATCCTAGAGTCCATTTATCAGCAAAATTGACATGAGTTAAATAGAAAAGCAATGGAGGTAATTATTGTTGAAATATGACAGAAATTACAGGTTTCTTAACAGTCAGCATGCCCCTAAGGTAGGGGGCTGGTATGACAGGAATTGATGAGATACAAAACAGTTATTCTCCATGACACAAGCAACTTAATTATCCAAAGGTATTTGAGAGAAGCATAGGGGTTAAACTCGTAGGGTGAGACAGAGAGAAGATGAATATCAAAAGGCCATATAGTTTGGAATTTCTCTTGTCTGGGGTCTGAGGTGTGTAATGAAGTGTGTGATAAGGTGTGTTCTTCTGTGATCAGAAGGTGACTTTGAATGAGTGAATCTGCGGCCATGTGGCCTGCAGTTAATGGAGGGAAGTACTGTGGTATCTGTGGGCCTGAGAGTCAAGAAGGAAAGAACCAAGTCTGAGTTTCCCCCCTTATGCTCACCTCGGTTAAGAGAGACTTACCAAGAGGTTATCTTCTCAGACCTCCATCCAAAGATGGGGGTGGTTCTCCCTAAGCTCTATCAGGCTTACACATGTTCCCAACACTCCTCAGGGTACCGTGGAGGAGCACGGAACCTTTTATTGTCTTAGTTACAAGTTTATAAAGGGGTAGCTGTGCAGGGGAAGTAGCCAAGCTGGCCAATGAGACCAATATCCCCTTATAAGAGAAAAGAGAACAAAGCAATGAGAAGGTATGATTGGTGATGCAGGAACGGGGAAATAGAAATTTACAGAAGGCGAAGCCCACCAGAGGGAGGAGGAGTGGGGTGATGCTGCGAGACTAACAGGAAGGTTGGAATTCCCCGAGTACTCTGGCCATATCTTACTCGACCACAAGGCTGGCATGCCAAGGGGAGTCTGATAAATGAGCTTCCGGGGTGTGTGTGTGTGTGTGTGTGTGTGTGTGTGTGTGTGTGAACCATCCATGCTCAAACACGCATTAGACCCACACTGTATGGTCAATAATGCCAAGTGTGATTAAGTGATGACAAATTATCACATCTTTGTTGGTTGGTGCCTCAATGTCCTTCCCTTCCCTTTCAGGAGACAACTATTTGTAAGAAAGAAAAACATGAATGGGATAGGTAACATAATGGTTGTGTCTATAGACTCTCATGCCTGAGTCTCCAAAGTCCCGAGTTCAATCCCCTGAGCTGAGCAGTGTTCTGGAGGGGGAAAAAAGAAGAAAAGAAAGGTAGAAAAAAAAATTTTTTTTTGTCACCAGGAAAGGATCACAAACTATAAGGCAAAATAAACACAAAAATAAGGAAAATTCTCACAGGGTTAAGATTGCTGGCTTTAGCATCAGCCTGGTGAGATTTTGATCCCCATCTCACTGAATGTCTTTGTGTGTATGAATAAATCGTTAGGTTTATCTATGAAATGGGAATAATAATGTCTATCTCCTGGGAGTATTTTAAGGCTTAACTAAAGATATTTCTCATAAAAGGATCATTAGCATAATGCTTAGAATGAAAGGAGCACTCAGCCCATCACACATCCTACATTGTAAATGTATGACATTTTAATGTTTACAAATTCCCAAGGCAGTTGACTCTACATAGGGAGTTGCTTCCAGCTTTCTTTTTATTATGTAAGGAGTAATTGCTCCTGAAGGGAAGTCTCAGACCAGTAGTAGTGTTTGTGGGGAGGGATCATCCCAAGCACAGGTTCAGAAGAAAACACAGAAATGGCCCAGGGTATGTGTATTAGAGACTCTTGCACTGAGGTGCCTAGAAGTCCCCCTCACTCCAGAAAAAATTCTCGCCAACTGGGTGTGTTTTTGTCACAGAACCCAGATATATGCCTGGAAAGTGATTTTTTTTCTCTTTCATGTATCTGTCCCTGACCTTTTCTCTTTTATGTACATGACCTTTCTGTTAAGAATTATTAATTTGGGTTATGTGGAAAACTGAGAAATGTTATGCATGTACAAACTATTATATTTACTGGTGACTATAAAACATTAATCTCCCAATAAAGAAAAAAATGTAAAAGAATATAGATGATAGATAGATACAGGAATAATAGTTAATCCATATTTGTGACCTTGGAGGAACTACTATAGTTTCCAGAGGAGGGGATGGGGACACTGAATACTCGTGGTAGGAACAGTGTGGAATCAATATCAAATCACTAATAAAAAAAAATATATATATATATATATATATATATATATATACACATCATTTAAGGAAAAGGAATTTTTTTGGGTGAGGTATTCATATATGCTTTCTTGAAAATTTCATATTTATGAGTGTTAGTTTTATTCTATAACTATATATAAATATTCAATAAATATAGTTAAACATGCTAAAAAAAGAATTATTAATTTGGGGCTGATGAAATAGCTCATTTGGATAATGTACTGCTTTGCCACGTACATGACCCAGGTTCAAGCCTGATCCCCGCTGCCTTGAAGGAAGCTTTGGTACTGTGGCTTTTTTTTCTTTTCTTTTTTCTCTTTGTCTCTCTAAAAATGAGAGAGGGGGTAGAGGAAGGGAATTACTAATTTGGCACTCTTTTTTTTTTTTTTAAAGACACCTGCAGACCTGCTTCACCACCAGTGAAGTGACTCCCCTGCAGGTGGGAAGCTGGGGGCTCAAACCAGGATCCTTATGCCGATCGTTGGGCTTTGTGCTACCACCCAACTCCCTCATTAATAAATCTCTTTTTTTAGGTACATGTTTTTTATTTAAAAAATATTTATTTATTCCCTTTTTGTTTTACTATTGTAGTTATTATTGTTGTCTGTCTTCACTGTTGGATAGGACAGAGAGTAATGGAGAGAGGAGGGGAAGGCAGAGAGGAGGAAAGAGAGACACCTGCAAACCTGCTTCACTGCCTGTGAAGCAACTCTTCTGCAGGTGGGGAGCTGAGGGCTGGAAATGGGATTCTTATGCAGGTCCTTGCACTTTGTGCCACGTGGGCTTAACCCGCTGTGCTACTGCCCTCCCTCATTAATAAATCTTTAAAAGCAAAAATCTTTTTAGCAAGTAAAATAAAAGAAAGCAAGCACTGCAATGTGCTACTATACAATATTGGTATATTGGTCCCAGGAGTGGAGTAAGAAAAAATACATGTTTTTTTTAACTTCTTGGTTTAAAAAACATTCCCTCATAAAGGAGTGTGGGGTCCCACCAGCTCTGTATACCGTATCAACTTAGGGGCTCAGTAATAATTCTAAAACTCCATAGCTTTCAGTTGTACCAGTAAGCTAGAAATCTGTGCTAATATTTTTACTGTTAAATAATTGCACTATTAAAAATAACAACTGTCAGAACTATGAAATTTTAGTGATCAAGTGTTCTGGATTAAAAAAAAAACAACCTCATAATGGGGCCCACAAGACACTGGAGGGCACCCTCCACTGGAGGGCACCTGCTTTTGGCACTCATTTTTAAAACAAATCTATATACCATGGAAAGTAAAATCAAACTCATATAATGTAAAATACAGACCTCTGCAAATTTTCAGGGCAACTACCACCAACTTGGAGAGAGGTAAGTGCTCTTCACTGATGTGGGTGTTTTATAATGCCAACAACATATTGGGAGAGATAACAGAATGGTTATGCAAATGAGTTTCATGCCTGAGGCTCCAAGGCCCCAAGCTTAATCCTCTGAACCACCAGAAACCAGAGATGAGCAGTGCTCTGGTTAAAAAGAAATGTTTTAATTCACGAGTTATATATATATAGTTTTAAAAAAAACACCTCTCCCCCAAGGCAGTAATTTAAGATTTTCTTTCTTTTTTTCCTTTTATTTATTTATTCCCTTTTGTTGTCCTTGTTGTTTTATTGTTGTAGTTACGATTGATGTCGTTGTTGTTGGATAGGACAGAGAGAAATTGAGAGAGGCGGGGAAGACAGAGAGGAGAAAAGACACGTGCAGACCTACTTCACCGCCTGTGAAGCGACTCCTGGGGGCTCTAACCGGGATCCTTATGCTGGTCCTTGTGCTTTGCGACACGTTCGCGCTGCGCTACCGCCCGACTCCCAATTTACAATTTTCAAGTGGACTCCAGCTCTTTCTCCTGTGATTTTTAAAAAATATATATTTATTTCCTTTTTGTTGCCTTTGTTGTTTTTATTGCTGTTGATGTCATCTTTGTTGGATAGGAGAGAAATGGAGAGGAGGGGAAGACAGAGAGGGGGAGAGGAAAAGAGACACCTTAAGACTTGCTTTACTGCCTGTGAAGCGACTCCCCTGCAGGTGGGGAGCCGGTGCTCGAACAGGGATCCTTATGCCGGTCCTTGGTTTTGCGCCACGTGCGCTTAACTAGCTGTACTATCGCCTAACTCCCTCTCCTGTGATTCTTTCAGAGGAATTTCTTTAGGTGTTATATGGGGTTTGCCTTGATTGAGTGACCCAGAATGACATCTGAGATGATTTATTTATCAAATATTCTAAATAATCTCATGGCTGTCCTTTGTCCCTCAGGTACCTCTTTCTCCTGACTGGAGGAGGTATGTTGGCCTTGGCTGCTATGGGTTCCTTCGCTGTGCTCATCTTCATCCCTGCTCTGTCTGCTGTGATTCTGATCTCTTCACTCAACCCACAGGAAGTCCACAGATGGACTTTCTTCATTCAGATGAGCTGGCAGACACTATGTCATCTGGGGTTGCACTATACTGAGTATTACCTGCAAGTACCACCTTCTGCAAGGTAAAGCAGTCCACCTATTTCGTTATACAGAGCTAAGGTTTGCTTGTAGCATGGTGGTCAGTAGAAAGCATCTGGATGTTCAATTTAAATCTAAAAATTTCCACACTGGAGAATATATATGAGTACGGCCTTCAGCAAGTCCCTTAATCTTGCTCACTTTGAATTTCTTTTTCTGAAAAACAGAAGAGCAAGTAGGAGAACAATATTTCTCTCTTAATGTTAGAGGTAATGAATATAAAGATACTTACTTTACTAATAGTCACATACATGGTGTGTGGCACTTAGTTGTAATTATTATTGTGGCTGAGAGATGGTTGAACTAGAAGCTCCAGAACCTATAGGAGAAAGCTGCCTGGAAGTGACTAATATAATTTGCTCACCTCAGTGTGAGGGTGAGTGGTTTAGACAAAAGTCAGCAGCCTCCCATCTTCAGTAGGGCTACTTCCCACACCTACTGCTATACAAGTTTTACTTTCATTTAGACTCAGCTATTTCATCCATCATGCACCCTTCCCCAAAGAACAGTCACCAAATTTAGGGGAAAAAAATTACTGAGATGATTAAGATTGAGGGGAAAAGTAGGTATCTCTGCTATGTTGAAGCTCACCGTTCTAGATCCTTCTGTGATCACAATTGGCATGTTCCAAGGTTACCCAGAGAACAGGGATTGTGACCTGTTGAGGTGGGGAGGGAGGACGGGTGCGTATGCCACCTATCTGATTCTAACTTGCCACTGGCTCACCATATACCATTCCTCTGCTACCACCAGAGTCCTTTTCTTTATTCTGACTCCTCACCAAAAGCTTCAGGGCTTGCTTCTCTGAAGAAAAGTCAAGATGGCAGAGGGAATACTGACTGGGAGGAGGGGAATTCAGATTTTAGTAGGAAACTGAGACCTCATGGAGTTAGCCTGAGCTGAAATAGGAAGATAATTCTAGTTTGCTTTTGTCATAACAAAGTACCACAGACTAGGTGCCTTAACCAACAGAAATATATTTCCTTTTGTAGCTGGAAATCCAAGATCAAGGTGTTCTATTGAACTCTTAATGGTTTCTCCCTCCCCTTCCCTTCTCTTTCTTTCCTTTCTCTCTCTTCCTTCCTTCCTTTTTTTTTTCCCCCTCTTCCTGTGCCTTCACATGGTCTTCATTGTGCCTGTGTCCTAAACTACTTTTTTTTTTAAAAAGAAAAGGACACCAGGCCAGAGAGGCAGCATAATAGTTATGCAAAAAAGTTTCAAGCTGGAGACTCCAAGCTCTCTGACACCACATTAAACTAGATCTAGCAACACTCTAAAGTTCTCTCTATTTTTTCTCTCTCTCTCACCCTCTCTCCCTATCTTTCTCTATATCTCTCTCATAAAAATAAAATACTTTTTTTAAACAAAGGCACCATTCATGTTCATAAACGGAATGCAGAGAATTGAAACACACATGAATGTGCAAAAAAAAAAAAAAGGTAGCTGTCTTGTCTCAACTATAAAGATTAACCTTGGGGACACAGAAATTTGGCAGTGGTTATGGTGTAGGACTATACCACCGTAATCTTGTAAACTATTATTAAAATCACTGAAAAGAAAAAGGACACCAGTCAGGGGCAGGGAGATATCTAAGCATTAAAGCACAGGATTTGCATTCCTGAGACCCCAAAAGCCAAGGTCCAACACTAGTCAATACCATATGCCAGAGGTAAACAGTGCTCTGGTATCTCATTCTCTCCCTCATAAAAATAAATGCACTTGTTTCAAATCTTTTCTTTAAGGAAATAAGCCATACTTTATTAAGAATCATACTAATGACCTCTGTTTTTGATAATAAATTGCTTTACTTTCTCTTGTTATATGTATTCCATATGACACTTGGCTAGTTAAAATTCTTTTTGCTTAACAAAAATAATCACATGGGGTGGGGAAGATAGCATAATGGTTATGTATTATGCTTTCCTGCCTGAGGTTCAAAAGCCCCATGTTCAGTTCCTAATACCACCAGAAGCCACAACTGGATAGTACTGATTAAAAAAAAAAGGGGGGGTGTTTGGTTAAGCGCACATGACCCGAAGCACAAAGACTGGCATTAAGGATCCCGGTTCAAGCCCCCGGCTCCTCACTTTCAGGGGGTCGCTTTACAAGAGGTGAAGCAGGTCTGCAGGTGTCTATCTTTCTCTCCTCTCTGTCTTTACCTCTTCTCTCGATTTCTCTTTGTCCTATCCAACAACAGTGACATCAATAACAACAATAATAATAACCACAGCAAGGGCAACAGAAGGGAGAAAAAAGCCTCCAGGAGCAGTGGATTCGTGGTGCAGGCATCGAGCCCCAGCAATAACCCTGGAGGCAATAAATAAATAAATCAGATACTGAAAATGACTAGTGATAAGTTTCTGACAAAACATTAATTGTATCGCTATGTAGGAAAAAAATGGCAGCACAGATTAATAGTACAAAATTCATGTATTGGGCTAAGCATGTTTCTCTACAGATGTAACAGATTCAGGAACACAAAATTTCTAAATGTATACTTAAAATAAATATAGTGACCTCATTTTTAGCTTACTTCTCTCTTTAAAAATCCCATTCTTAATATATCGAGAGACTGGAGGTTGCATTACAGTAGAGGAATTACATACGTGGCCTGGGCCGTCAGTCCATAACATCATGTGAGTCTACAGGTGCATTTGGAGGTTACTTTTCTTACAGGTATGAAAAGTCAAATGAGGGAGAGAATTGTCCTCACACTTGTCAGACACAGAGAGAAGTAGCAGCAAATTGAAAACAGTGCTGTATCTCCCCCACAGGACAGCTTTCTTGGTTGTGGAGTTTGTCATTGTCATTTCCATTAATTCTTCTCCACAACAGCCTTCCAGCGGGATCTTCTCTTACACCAAAATAAGGAAGCAGGAGCAGTTTAGCTGGTGGATTAAGAACATATTTTGAATAACAAATTGCTGATGACTCAGTGCACACACTGAACCTGTAGCTTACTTAACTTTCCATCTATCAGTACAAATCCCATGGAATGGACAGAACACTGGGAGCTGGTTCTCACTGAACTTATCAGCTTCCTATAATTTGTGTGTGTGTGTGTGTGTGTGCCTCCAGGGCTATCGCTGGGTTTTCGTGCTGACAGTACTAATCCACAGCTCCTGATGGCCACTTTTCCTATTTTATTGGCTAAGACAGAGAGAAATTGAGAGAGGAGAGGGGGATAGAGATGAACAAAGACAGTTGCAGACCTGCTTCACCGCTCGTGATGCGTCACCCTTGAGAATGTGGGTGGGGGAGGGGAGACTGGAACCCAGATCCTTGCACGGGTCTTTACTCTTCATACTATGTGCACTTAACCCGGTGCGCTACCGCTGGGCACCCTTCTATCCACCTGTTATCTCTTTACTATCAAGTTTTTGTCTCTTCATTGTACAACAAATTTATCTACTAATGAGAGAGAGAAGGGAGAGAAGAAAAACCAGAGCATCACTCTAGCACACATGATGCTGAGTATCAAACTAGGGAACTCATGCTTGAGAGGCCAATGCACTATCTACTGCACCACTTCCTAGGCCACTTTATTATTTGTTTCTTCCGTGACAGATTTCTTCCATGTCCTTAACACACATCTTTTTTATTTATTTATTTTCCCTTTTGTTGCCTTTGTTGTTTTTTTATTGTTGTTGTTATTGATGTCATCGTTGGATAGGACAGAGAGAAATGGAGAGAGGAGGGGAAGACAGAGAGGGGGAGAGAAAGATAGACACCTACAGACCTGCTTCACAGCTAGTGAAGCGACTCCCCTGCAGGTGGGGAGCTGGGGCTCGAACTGGCATCCTTAAACAGGTCCTTGTGCTTCATGCCACATGCGCTTAACCCACTGCACTACCACCTGACTCCCAACACACATCTTTTTAAGTCATTCTTGAAACTGTTGTGATTATTAGTCTAGGTCATGGCTTGGTAAGTAGATCACCACATTTACATGCATGAAGTCCAGAGCTCAATCCTTGGCATCAGTTATGCCAGATTAGTGCTCCACTAATAAATAAATATGTATTAACAGTTCAATGTCCTTCACAATGTTCATTGTCATTCTTTTGTTTGCCTCTCTAATGATTAATTCCTCCCAGCAAGAAAAATTGTTTGAAGTCACACAGCTAGAGAATAAACCTAGGCATTCTGGCTTAAGGTGTCTTCTAAAATACACTAAAAGTGTATTGGGGAAATGTTTAATGAGACAGCTGTGGTCTCAGGGATACAATTTCATATATCCCCCAAACATATGAAATCCCCAGCATACCTTGTCCACCCCTGAAGTGCTGTCTCCCTCCACCCTAGGGTATTATGCTCCCTTCCCCACTGGCATCCTTTCGAACTGCTGATACAAACCAACAGTTTAATAGACTCTCATTTACTTTTGCTTCTGCCTGAAGTGGCCTATGGTTTGAAATTAATCCAAGAGCTTTTGTGGGGGCACTGCTGGTCATAAGATTGGTCTTAATTGTTCTGAGCAACCCATTTGCTGTGGGATCATGTAGGAGGAACTAGAGTGAGATGATACAAATATGAAATGTTTTTACATTAAAAAAATATATCTTTCAGGTTCTGCATCACTCTCTCTTCTCTCATGCTCTTGACCCAGAGGGTTACATCCCTCTCTCTGGACATCTGTGAGGGGAAAGTAAAAGCAGCATCAGGAAGCCTCTGGAGCAGGAGCTCTTTGTCTGAACATCTGTGGAAGGCACTGCCCTTTTTCAGCTACTTGCTTTTTTTCCCTGCTCTCCTAGGAGGTCCTCTGTGTTCCTTCCAGAGATTTCAGACTCGTGTCCAACAGTGCAGCAATTTGTGTCCTAGGCATTCCTTCTGGACTCTGACCGGGAAGGGGCTCCAGATCCTGGGATTAGAGTGCTTAAAGATGGTCTTGAGAGATGTGTTGAGTACAGGAGCTGAACTGAACAACTGCCAACAACTTCAGTGCATCTATGTCACGTGGGGCACAGCCAGTTTCTTTAAACTCACATACTACTCCCACTGGCTCCTGGATGAATCCCTCCTCCATGCTGCAGGTTTTGGACCTGAGCTTGGTCAGTTCCCTGGTGAGGATGTATACACTCCTGACGGGGACATCTGGACACTGGAAACGACCCACAGAATTTCTGTGTTTGCAAGAAAGTGGAATCAAAGCACAGCTCGGTGGCTCAAGCGCCTCATATTCCAGCAGGTCAAGGAGTGGCCTCTGCTGCAGACATTTGCTTTCTCTGCCTGGTGGCATGGGCTCCACCCAGGGCAGGTATTTGGATTCCTCTGCTGGGCCATGATGGTACAGGCTGACTACCTGATTCACACCTTTGCCAATTTGTTTATCAGATCCCGGCTGATGAGGCTGATCTACAGAATTCTCGCATGGCTCCACACTCAGCTTATTACAGCCTATGTAATGCTGGCTGTGGAGTTCAGAAGCCTCTCCTTGCTCTGGCTGCTGTGTTATTCTTATAGTAGTGTCTTTCCTATAATATACTGCATTTTGCTTTTTCTACTAGCAAAGGGAAAGCTCAAATATAACTGACATCATCTTATACAACCATGAAACAGTGTTTTGAAAGTGCCAGATGATGCACTGATGATGCATGTTTGAACTTTTCCTTAAGACAGGTTTTATTTTTTTTCAGGTATTGGAAGATAGCTGATAACTCTCCCTAGAAATTAGTGTTTCTACTTTTTTTAAATTTATTTTTTTATTTAAGAAAGGATAAATTAACAAAACCATAGGACAGGAGGGGTACAGTTCCACACAATTCCCACCACCCAATCTCCATATCCCATCCCCTCCCCTGATAGCTTTCCCATTCTCTATCCCTCTGGGAGCATGGACACAGGGTTGTTGTGGGCTGCAGAAGGTGGAAGGTCTGGCTTCTATAATTGCTTCCCCGCTGAACATGGACGTTGACTGGTTGGTTCATACTCCCAGTCTGCCTCTCTCTTTCCCTAGTAGGGTGGGTCTCTGGGGACGTGGAGCTGTGTTTCTACTTTATCAAGCTATCAAACTGGTGCTGGGGATGTCTGAAAGGATGTAGAGCTTTGGTGTGAAGGCAACATTTATGTGAAACATGAGATGATTCAGTCCTCATGACAGGACCCCTTCCTGTCTTATGAAAACCCTTTACATCAGTCGGATGGTTTCATGACTGATTCTCTTCTCCCGCACTGAACCTTGATCACCCCTGGGCCCCAGTCTGAGAGTACGGTAGCTTTTGGGCATAACTATGCTGCTTTTGTCAGCATATGATTAAATCTACTTTTCTCACACTAATTCTTGCCTCTTGGTTAATTGGCCTTCTGAACTGTAACCAGTTTGAACTTTCTATTCAGGAACAAATTAATAAATGAAGTTGGCTAGTAAAATCTTTTACAGTATGATTTGGCTTCTAAATCATGATCACTAGTAATTTCTGTTCCTCTGATATGTTAAACCACATTTACTTCCTTCCTTTTCTATTAATTTTTTTTTTTCTGACAGAGCTTCACTGGGGCTTTGTTCCTGCACAATTTAACTGTTACCAAAGGACTTTTTTTTTTTTTTTTGATAGAGGGTGAGAGGCAGAGAAGAGAAGAGAAATAGAGAACTAGAGACACCACAACTCCGCTCCGCCACTTGTTAGAGCTTCTCCTTTGTGTGGTACTTCCATACTATGGTCAGGGGCTCAAATGTGGATTCATGTGCATCGTGAAGTGTGCACTCCACTGGATGGGCCATCTCCTGGCCCATCTATTTGCATCTTATAGATGTTATTTCATTTAGCTGGACAGTAAAAACAAATGACTTGAGGGAATTAATCTAAGGGACAGAGGCAAGGATGTAGACTGGAAGCCATCTGTCTGCATAGAGGAAATCCTGCTACCAGAAGGGTAGAAAACAGAATGTGCCTTCCAGTCCTTGTTTACCTTGATGGGACTTAACTGTTTCAGTTTCCCACTCCTGTCCCAGCTGTTCCTCTAGCAATTAGCAACATTAGCTTTCCTTTCCTTCAGCTACTGATTCTGTCACCCAAGCCCCTGGGCATTTACTCACAAATATCTTTTGCTGCATGACTGGCAGCAGCTCCTTACTAACCTCTCCTATTACTAATCTCATGACTTTGTCCCTGCTTCTAGAACCAGGCCCGATGTTCTACTTGCTTAATCTTGAAGTGACTCCCAGACCATTACATTTTCTGTCTTCTTTTGTCCCATTTGTTGACCCACACAGAGAAGTATTTTGACAGATCATGCTTATCAACAAAGGCATGAAAGGGGCCAGTAGCTCCCATGCTTCAGTCAGTAATCTTGAACAAGTTAGTTTGATGTGGTAAGCCAAATACTTAGGGTGAAGTGGTCCATGAAAACAGGCCCATTGGGTGGGGTGGTAGCGCAACAGGTTAAGTGCACATGGCACAAAGCACAAGGACCAGTGTAGGGATCCTGGTTCGAGCCCCTGGTTCCCCACCTGCAGGGGAGTCACTTCACAAGCAGTGTCTATAGCAGGTGGGAAACTGGGGCAGGTGTCTATCTTTCTCTAACCCTCTCTGTCTTCAGAGTTCAAGCTTTCCAGAGAGCCTCAAAAGGAGCTGAGTGAAATTTTCCTTAATTTCTTCTTTAAAATAATTTAATATATTTATTTGTTTGATTTGATAGAACAGAATTTTTTTCTTTAAAAATTTTTTTTATTATCTTTATTTATTGGGCAAAGACAGCCAGAAATGGAGAGGGGGAGGGGAAACAGAGAGACAGAGACACACCTGCAGCCCTGCTTCACCGCCCATGTAGCTTTCCCCTTGCAGGTGGCTACCAGGGGCTCAAACCTGGGTCCTTGCTCATTGTAACATATGCATCCAACCAGGTGTGCCACCACCAGGCCCTGTTTTCTTTATTGGAGGATTAATGGTTTACAGTCAACAGTAAAATACAGTAGTTTCTTTTCACATGTGTAACATTTGTCAGTTTTCCACATAACACTCTACCCCTCACCTGGATCCTCCTCCACCATTAAGTTCCAGGACTTGAACACTCTCTGCTGCCCCAGAGTCCTTTACTTTAATGCAATACACCTACCCAGTGCAAGTTTTGCTTTGTTTTTCCTTTTGTTCTTATTTATTAGTTTCTATCTATGAGTGGGATCAACCCATAGTCATCTTTCAGGACATAGAGAAATTGAGAGAGGATAGGGAGGTAGATAGTTATAGTCCTGCTTAATCACTCATGAAATTTCCCCTTTAAAGATAGGAACTGGAGGCTTGAACCTAGGTCCTTGTACAGTGTGCATTCAACTGGGTGCTTTATCTCGCAGCACCTATCATTTAACTTCAAATCCCAAAGAGTTATGGTTGCATAAATGCTTTGTCTATTTTTCAACACACTGAACATAAAAAAAGCTCTTCCAATTTATTTCTATTCAGCAAGAGCTTTGCAGGAAGAAATTGAAGAAAATCTGTTGAATATTCAAGGTTCTTTATTAAACAATTGACTTTGTAATGTTCCTTCCACTTATTTCCCACCATATGAAAAAAGCAGTAATATTTTTGTAGATCACTAAAAAAAGAGGAAACAATTATTTCTCTAATAATAATTCCTTTACTAATAAAACTATTAACTTCCCTTTTCTGAATAATAACCTTAATTTCTCAGTCTATATTTGGCAACTGATAGCTGCTGAATTCTTATAATATTAATCAGCTCTGGATCTCATTTCCTAGAACAGTTCATCAACAATATTTGATAAGAGAGGTCAGATTATTTATAAGGAAGTGGTTTTTGCCTTCCTTCGTTTTTGCTGTATTTATTTCTTCAGACATTTCTTTTAAAGCTACAATAGTTGAGAAATATATACTTACGTATATATATATATATGTTTATATGTATACAGATATATGTATATATATTTATGTTTTTTTTTTCTTTTTGGCTCTTTTTGGTTTATTGTATGGAGAAATTATACTAGGCCAAGTTAAAAACACACCCCAAATAACTACACTGTATAAGTTGTGAAGTTTTCAAACTTGTGTCAAGTGTCAAGGGACAAAAAGGAAATTTTATTCATTGCAAGGAAATCTTCACTATGCATCAATGAGCCAAAAGCATTTAAAGCTCTTGAACTTAACCTTAAGCTGGTCATCCTTAGCCAACTCAACTTCTATGATGAACAAGCTGTTCTGGTTCTGGTTGCCCTGTAGCTGTATTACTTCTCCATATTCTGGATTCTCAGTTATGTCATTGCAGGCAATTACTTTTTTCTTTTTTTTTTTTCCCCCCTCCAGGGGTTATTGCTGGGGCTCCGTGCCTGCACTACAAATCCACTGCTCCTGCAGGCCATTTTTTCCGTTTTGTTGCCCTTGTTATTGTTGCCATTGCTGTTGTTACTGTTGGACAGGACAAAGAGAAATCAAGAGAGGAAAAGACAGAGGAGGAGAAGCAGACCTGCTTCACTGTCTGTGAATCGACACCCTCTGCAGATGGGGAACCAGGGGATCAGAACCAGTATCCTTACACTGTTCCTTGTGCTTAGTGTCATGTGCACTTAACCCACAGAGCTACCACCCAGCCCCTGGCAAATTTTCATTTTAAAATCCTTCTGTTTTCTTTTTTATCATAATCATAATCATCAGTGGTTTCTTGGGCAGTAGTAATGGTCTTCCTGCCATTTCTCTGTTGAATTCTTACATGGGTTTAGTGGTCAGAAGCAGATGATCACCCTGATTTGCATCAGCAAAGGGCTAGCGTAGCACGCAAGAGATGACCCAGGAACCAAGCTTGTGGCGGCAGGACAATTCAAATCTTTATTTATCTGAGCTTCCCAGCATCATCGGTAGCACATCTGGTTAAGCCATGTGGTGCCAACCACAATGGCCAGTGTCAGTCTCTCCGTCTGCACACCCACCCTCCTCCAGGTTGGGACATGGAAGAGCCAAAAGACAGAAACGGAAGTGGCTTGACAATACATGGTTAGGACGGGTGGAGAAGGGGGCCGGGAATGGTATGGACCTCCCCAGCAATTGTTGCTAGGGATTCAACTGGCAGGATTAGCAATACCTTGTGTGTGTGGGGGGGGATATAGGAAAGAGACCTTTAGTCATTTGTAAGACAAAGCAGAAGACTGATATGTAGATAATAAAAGGACAGGCCATAATATCAGGGATGCAGGGTGCTTTGTGAGCCCTTCCAAGCTCAACCACATCTGCACAATTTCCCAACAAGCAAAGGGAGCAAAAGAGTGGAAGTTTCTTTTTCTCCATAGAAATAGAGCATAAGACTTGAGGGGCTTCAGTGGCAGGCTGCTGAGTCAGCAGCAGCAGCTCAGCGATTGGGCTATGTGTTTTTTCTTGCAGGGGATTTGTGTGGCTCATATAGTCTGAGTGTGGAATTGATGCTCTGAATTAGTTACAAAGTTAGTCTGAGTTAGTCTGAGTGTTATTAATGGAGTGTTTAGATGGACTCACCACTATGAATATATGTAAACATAGGAGGTAATCTTTTCTGGTATAGGTACATGTGTCCCCATGTGGCTATCAACCACATGTTGAAAATTGTTGAAGTTGGATAGTGTGGACACAGGAGTCCCATATATTCTATTTCTGTGTAAGTTTGAAAATATCTATGAAAACAATATGCAAAAGATTACTGGGCAAATGTGACTAAGTGACATCAGATTAAGGGATTCCTTTTCCTTAGTACCTAATAGAAAGAACAAAAATCTGCAAAAATATCATTTTTAAAAGGAGATTTTATGGGGGCCAGGCGGTAGTGCAGCAGGCTAAGCGCACGTGGTGAGAAGCACAAGGACTGGAGTAAGGATCCCTGTTGAGCCCTGGCTCCCCACCCGCAGGGGAATTTCTTCACAGGCAGTGAAGCAGGTCTGCAGGAGTCTGTCTCTCCCCCTGTCTTCCCCTTTCTCCATTTCTCTCTGTCCTATCCCACAAGGACATCAACAACAATAATAATTACAACAATAAAACAAAGGCAACAAAAAAGGAAAAAAAATTATTATTATTATTTTATTGAATAGAAACAGAGAAATCAAGAGGAAAGTGGGAGATAGAAGGGAGAAAGACACTTGCAGCACTTCAATGCTTGTATACTGCTGTTCTGCAAGGGAGGAGGGCTGGGGCTTGAACTAAGGTCCTTGTGCATTCAACCACCTCCTGCCCCCCTCCAATTATTGAGTAGCTAAAATGACCTCCTAAACCTCCTCCCCAGTCTGATATTCACATTTTCCCAGGTTCCATGGAGATTGGTCTATGTGACAAATACTGTGCAGCAGAGGTCATGAAAGGTCACATCTAAGGTTAGATTATAAAAGATGTGCTATTTACCTGCCAGTCTCACCAGCTTGCCTTCAGGCATTTGATTTTGCACTACATCCCAGTTATGTTACATTCTTGCTAAGACAATAAACCTACCTTACTCCTGAGCTTTGAATTGCTCTGCTCTGACTCTCACCCAGATCTACATCTGATTATTCCTTCACATCACTCAGGCCTCTGCTCAAATGACGCCTCATCAGGGGGACTGACCTTGTTTAGTGCCTCCTTCTCCTTCATCTTTCCCATCTCTTTACCCTGCTTTGCTTGCTTAACATTACTTCCTGCTGTTTGAAATCACATAGTTCATGTATTTTGTGACTGAATTAATAAAGATCTGAAAAGATTTTTCTAAGCTGGAAGAAGGGAAGACCTGAGAAGCATGCAGATATATTTCAAACTTTAGGTTTGAGAAAGTGAGAGAATATGCAAGTAGGAGAGCAGAAAATTCAAAATATCTAAGGGTAAACATAAGAATTTTATGGTTAAAAACTGGGGAATTGGGTGGTAGTGCAGTGGGTTAAGCGCAGGTGGCACAACGTGCAAGGACTGGCGTAAGGATACTGGTTCAAGCCCCGGGCTTCCCACCTGCAGGGGAGTTGCTTCACAAGCGGTGAAGCAGGTTTGCAGGTGTCTATCTTTCTCTCCCCCTCTCTGTCTTCCCTTCCTCTCATTTCTCTCTGTCCTATCCAACAACAATGACATCAATAACTACAACAATAAAATATCAAGGGAAACAAAAGGGAATAAATATATATATATTTTTAAAAAACTATGACACATTGTTGGGGAAAAAATTAAATACTAAATTAACATAAAGCCCACATAAAGTGAACAACTTAAAATTCTGAGGCAGATTGTGTATTCTAGAGATAGAAACCATAGGGATACTACAAAGCTATTAAGAACAATGAACCCACCTTCTCTGACCCATCTTGTACAGAGCTAGAAGGAATTATGTTAAGTGACCTAAGTCAGAAAGATAAAGATGAGTATGGGATGATCCCACTCATCAAAAGAAGTTGAGAAAGAAGAACAGAAAGGGAAACTAAAAGCAGATTTGACTAAATCTAGAGTAGGGCACCAAAGTAAAAACCCTGTGGTGAGAGTGAGTGTGGACATTCGGCTTCCCGGGGCGGCGGGAGGTGGGTGGGTGGGTGAGATGGGACACAGTCTTTTGGTGGTGGGAATGGTGTTTATGTACACTCCTATTAATTTGTAGTCATATACATCACTATTTAATTAATATGAGAGGGGAAAATTGATTGTATGTCTCAAACTTTTTAAAACACAGACTGAGTCTTTTTAATACATAGGCTGAGTCTTTGATATGTTGACTTTCTCAAAAGCCTAGACCAGGGAGAACAGAAGCAACTGGTGGCACAGTTATATACAAGATGTTGGGTATTATACAGCAAATCTTAACAAAGTGACTTTTCAAAGTTAACCCAATTACCAAATAATGTGATGATAACAATAACTATCCATTGTCTTCTTGAACCCTAAGACAGCAGGAACCTCACATTTCCACTATAGAACCTGTATTTCCCCCAGTCCTGGAACCTTAGGGTGGGGCACACTTTTCTGCATGCTTCTCTCAATTCATATCAAATAATATTGCATCTGCCAAGCCCAACATAATCAATGCAATGAGTGCCACCTCAGTATGGTTCACCTCAGACTGTGACCAGAGACTTCAGGTGTGGAATGACAACCCTTCAGCTTCATCACTCAGGTGAGACCTTTCCTTTCATAGTATTCTCTAATTCCATTCCAGGTGGTCCACTCCCCAATAAAGTCCCCAAACCTATATATAGTCCAGGTCCCCTGAGATAGAGCATAAGTTCACACATGCCCATAAACTAGGGAAAAATATATAACTGAAAGCAAAAGTACACAATAGTCTGTAGTGAGTAACCCCCAACACTTCATCTGCACTATTCCAGCCTCTAGGTCAGTAATTGTTCAACAATTTGTTTGGCTTTGTATGTTAACTCTCTTTTCAGCCACCAAGTTCCAGATGCCATCAGGATGCCGGCCAGGTTTCCCTGGACCGAAGACCCCACCAATGTGCCCTGGAGCTCCGCTTCCCCAGAGACCCATCTTACTAGGGAAAGAGAGAAGCAGACTGGGAGTATGGAATGACCAGTCAACGCCCATGTTCAGCAGGGAAGCAATTACAGAAGTCAGACCTTCTACCTTTTGCAACCCACAATGACCCTGGGTCCACGCTCCCAGAGGGATAGAGAATGGGAAAGCTATCAGGAGAGGGGATGGGATATGGAGATCTGGTGGTAGGAACCGTGTGGAGTTGTACCCCTCCTATCCTATGGTTTTGTTAATGTCTCCTTTTTTAAATAAATAAATAAATAAATAAACCAACCATAGGGGTTGAGAGTTAGCTTGCTCAATAGAGCACACATCTCACTGAGTGTGAGGTCCTGAAGTCAAGCTCCAGAACCATATGGAAGCACTAGGGATGGTACCAGGAGGGCTACATAGATGGTAGAGTGGTGGTATGCTGGCTCTCCTTTCTGTGTGTCCATATCTCTTAAAAAAAAAAAAAAAAAGCCTGTGTGGTGTTCTGCATGAAGGAGGCCCTAGGTTCATCCTCTAACCCTACATTAAAAAAAAGGGGGGGGTCAACAGGAGGTTTACCTAGCAGAGTGCACACATTATCTTGAGAAGGTGCAGGTTTGAGCCCTGGGCCACTGCATGGGAGTGCCTGTAATGGAGGGGATGTTTCACTAGTGCTGGAGTAGTGCTGTGGTATCTCTCCTATCTTTGTCTCTCTATGTCTGTCTTTGACCATCTATCTAGAAGAAAGGGAAAAAAAATGGCTGTCAGGAGTGGTAAAGTTATGCCGGCACCATACCCCAGCAATAACCCTGGCAGGAAAATAAACAGATAAGACAGCCATAATGTTTTTGTACTTATATGTATTTCTCACAAATTAGTATTGACACCCTTTCCTTTACATATGACTTCCGTATTAGTCATAAAATTGCTATGATTCTGACTGATTTTCTGGGGGCATTTGTCTTAGAATCTAGCTGTTGTATTTTTAAAAATTTTATTAGTGACAATATTGATTTGGTAAAATTATGAGACAACAGGGGTATAATTCTACACTGTTCCCACTACCAGAGTTCTGTGTGCCCATTTCCTTCATTGGAAAATGTAGTCATTCTCTCAGGTCACAGATATAGATTGACTATTATTTCTGTAACTATCTATATTTATATATATTTGCCCATTTCTTACTTATGGCCCTGAGTTCCCTTTCCAAGTCACACCTACACCTAGTGCTACTTTTGAATGTCCCCCTTTTTTTCCTCTTCTCTTTCCAGGTCCTGATGGAATTGGAACTCAAAGTCCTCTGGTTATCTTCCTCTAGTATTTCTTCTCTTCTGGGAGTATGAACCAAAACTCTCTGTTGGGGTGCAATAGGTGGGAGTTCTGACTTTTGTAATTACTTCTCCACTCAAAGAAAAAAGGTATACAATTAGCCAAGAGTTACGTTATACTGTGTGTGTGTGTGTGTATATATATTCAGATATAGGACAATTATTGTTTTGATGACAACCTTTGTTAGAATTATCAAACAAGTAAATGTAGTAAAACTCAAGGCTTAGATCCCACTAAAATTTTAGGTGTGTTTCCTCCCCAACTTGAGGTCAGATTCCACAGGCCAATTTGGATACAACAAATGACACTCAACACTTTGCAGCTGGAAGAAAAATCCAAGCTCTGTGGTCCTGGAGGTGGTGCAGTGATAAGCGTTGGACTCTCAAGCATGAGGACCTGTGTTCAATCCCCGGCAGCACATGTGCCGGAGTGATGTCTGGTTCCTTCTCTCTCTTCCTATCTTTCTCATAAATAAATAAAATCTTAAAAAAATTAAAAAAAGAAAAATCCAAACTCATCAGATAAAGAAGGGACTATAAAAGCTGGAAAAGGGCAAGAGACTGGCTTATTTAATGGCGATCTCTTTGTTTACTACCATGTCACCCCATTACCTGGGGCCCTGGACAAGGAATTCTAGGATTCACCATTAGGTACAATGGGCCTAGACCATTAATAGACCCCTCTCTCCACCATCACTGGTCACTTCCATCAGGAACATCATTATAAGCTCACTTGTGGGCCTCTCCAGGACCTTACTCCCACTATGAAGTAGCAATGGTAGATACTGCCCCACTCTCCAAAGGTAGGCTGGGTCATTCTACATTGCTACTAGAGGAAGACTGGTCAAGAAATGAGTGCAGCCTAGGATGTTCCCAGCTGTGACCATGGACTGTGAGCTCAGACTGACAGAGACTCAGAGGTTAAACAGGTCCTTGCACTGCATACAAATCTATATGGGCCCTGGGTCCGATTGATGTTGTAAAGAGTTAATTGTTTTCACATATTTTTTAAATTTGGAGCTACTCTATGCCCTAATCCAGCTTTCTAGTTCTACTCTCAATTCTTATATCATCTTCCCAGATAATATTTTTAGCTCATGTTAACTATCAAGTTCAGGCAAAAATACTAAAGTCATGGGCCACTAGCAAGACATCTAAAGAATTTCTAGTTTCTTCCCACCCTAAAATCTCTATTCTCACCTGCTCTATTCCTACTTTTTGATTCCCATTTATTAAACATTTTGTCCTGCCTCATAACTTACTGCTTTTCAGACATTAAGTTAAAGGTGCTACTATGATTCTATCTTGACTTCCCTAGGCAGACAACCTCACTACTGTACCCAGGAACCTCACCTCTCCAGAGCCCTACCCCACTAGGGAAAGATAGAAACAGGCTGGGGATTGACAAACACCCATTTCCAGTGGAGAAGCAATTACAGAAGCCAGACCTTCCACATTCTGTACCCTATAAGAAATTTTGGTCCATACTCCCAGAGAGGGATAAAGAATAAGATAGCATCCCATGGAGGGGGAAGATGACTAGAGGGCTTCGAAACCCAGTTACAACCAGAGAAGAAGAATAAAGGAAAGACATTTAGAAGTAGTAATAGATGTAAGTGTGATTTAAAAAGGAAGAAAAGGCAGGACCATAAGAAAAAATGGGGTGTGTGTGGCATCGATGGTGCACCTGGTTAAGGACACATGTACAAAGCATAAGGACCTACACAAGGATCCCGGTTCAAGCCTCAGTGATAACCCTGTAGGAAAAAAAAAGGCAAAAAAATCAGGTTTGAGTTAACTATTATTTCTATAGTGATCTGTGTATATATATATATATATATATATATATATATATACATATATATAATGGCTATTACAGATCATCACAGAAATAACAGCCCATATCTGTGACCTTGGGGTAACCACTGAAGTTTCCAGTGGAGGGAACGGGAACACAGAACCCTGGTGGTGGGTATGGTATGGAATTGTACCCATTATTTTTAATTTTGTAAATCACTAATAAAAAATAATAAAAGACTGGGCAGTTAATTTTTTTTAACTATTTTTTTTTTTGCAGGGGGATGGAAATCTGGGCGGTAGTGCACCTGGTTAAGTGAGTATAGAATTATGCACAAGGACCTTCAGAAGAACCAGAGTTCAAGCCCCTGCTCTCAACTGCAAGGGAGGATGCTTCACAAGCAGTGAACCAGGTCTGCAGGTGTCTTGTCTCTCCCTGTCTCCTCTTTCAATTTCTTTGTGACATCCAATAAAATAGTAAAAAAAAGTAAATAAGGGGAGGGTGATGCCCCTGGAAGCAGTGGATTTGTAGTGCCGACAGAGTCCCAGCAACAACCCTGCCTCAGTTTTTTTTCCTACTTGTATAAGAAGAGGGAATTGCGGGAGTTGGGTGGTAGTGCAGGTTAAGTGCAGGTGGTGCAAAGGACCAGCGTAAGGATCCTGGTTCGAGCCCCCGACTCCCCTGCAGGCGGGGAGCCGCTTCACAGGCGGTGAAGCAGGTCTGCAGGTGCCTATCTTTCTCTCCCCCTCTCTCTTCCCCTCCTCTCTCCATTTCTCTCTGTCCTATTCAATGACAACATCAATAACAATAATAACTACAACAATCAAAAACAAGGGCAACAAAAGGGAATAAATATTCAAAAAAAAAAAAAAAGAGGAATTGCTTAGCAGCACAGAGAGCTGGTAACAAAGTAATAGTGGCTAACATTTAACAATCACTGTCATTTTGAACATTCTGCATGTTGCAGTTAAGCTGCATAACCACTTTATGAAGGAGGTACTGTTGTCATCTTCACTCTAGAGATGTGGGAATGACAGTACTATGGCTAAGGTACACATCCAGTAGGAGGAGGATACAGAAGTTCAGGAAGTCTCACTCCTTTGCCCACTGGAGTCAGTATCTCTGCTGCCATCCATGTCAACCCTCAAAAAATTAATAAAATAATGACAAGGTTAAGTTGTCCATAGCATTGTAGATGGTTTTTCCTGGATAAGAAGCAGATATGATAAACCTGTAGCTTGGACATGTGGCCCAGACCTTCGTAACTCCTCTTCACTTTCCTTTCTTTCTTTTCTTTTTTTTTTTTTGCCTCCAGGGTTATCGCTGGTGCTCTGTGCTTGCACTACAAATCCACTGCTCCTTGGAGGCCATTCTCCCTTCACCCGCCCCCCCCCTTGTTATTGTTGCCATTGCTGTTGTTGGACAGAGAGGGAGAAATTGAGAGAGGAGGGGCAGAGAGGGGACAAGAAAGACAGACACTTGCAGACCTGCTTCACTGCCTGTGAAGCAACTCCCCCTGCAGGTGGGGAGCTGGGTCTCGAACCTGGATTCTTATGCCGGTCCTTGCACTTCACGCTGTGTGCTTAACCCGCTGTACTACCACCTGCCTCCTTCACTCCTTTCCTATTTCCACCCCCTGACATGAACAATCAAAAACTTGATAACTGAATTGGCTCCTCTCTCCCACACAGTTCATCAGCAATTTTGCTCAGTCATTCCTTTAAGGTATGCCTCAAATTTCACCATCTTTCACTTCCCCATTGTATTTGGGATTCAGAGATGAAAGTGCCAGAATTGCCTTCTGATCCCCAGAAGCTGAAGGTCAGAATGCTGTTCTAGAGAAGATGCTCACACCACCTTGATCTTATTTGCTAGTAGCAAACCTGTCACAAGAGAACAGGAAATTCACTCCATTTTATTAAAAAAAAAATTTTTTTTGGATAGACACAGATATGTGAAGCTTCCCCCCCTGCAGGTGGGGCTTGAACCTGAGTTCTTGTGCATTGTAACATGTCTGCGCTACTAAGTGTTCCACTGTCTGATCCCTCAATTATACATATATATATATTTTAATGTTAATTTTTAATATTTATTTTCCCTCTTTTATTGTTGTAGTTATTATTGTTGTTGTTACTGATGTCATTGTTAGGACAGAAAGAAATGGAGAGAGGAGGGGGAAAGATAGACACATGCAGACCAGCTTCACCCCCTGTGAAGTGACTCCCCTGCAGGTGGGGATCCTTACACCTTGTCCTTGTGTGCTTAACCTGCTGCACTAACCCCCTACTACCAATTTTATACTTTTATGAGCGTTTGAGAGGAGACATCAAAGCACTCTTCTATTCTATGGAGCTCCATTTTCTCCTCTGCTGAGTCATTTCCCTCAAACCTCTGTCCCCTCCCTCCCCCAACAATACATTAGGTTCTTTTCACTCATGGAAAGGTTTTTTAGGGTATCTCTCTGTTTTATTACCCTTGACTGGAATTTACAAATAAATACCTCCACTGAGTGTCCAGAAATATTATATAACAGATTCAGTTTGGTTACCTTATTTTTAACCCCTAGTAATGTTACATTCTTCCTAATATACTGTACAGTACAAAATTATAAAGGAGTGCTAGGAACAAATACTAAGTTGTTAAAAAAATAGCAAAAGCACAACTCAGGAAAAATACATGTCTGGGGTCACTTAAAATAGGAGAAAACAACAGTGCAAGGGGGTGACTCAGTGGATGAAGTGCTGGACTCTGAAGTCTGAGTTCCTGCGTTTGGCCGTTGGCATTACATGTGCAGGGTGATGTCCTGGTTTTCTCTACTCTTCCTCTTTCACTAAGAAATTAGTTTTTTAAAATGGAAAATTAACTCATGACAATCCTAAATCACTAAGAAAAAATTTAATGTGTTAACAGATTTTAAGTCAGCATAAAAGAATATTTGCGGTCTGGAATGTGGCACGCTGGACTCTCAAGTATGAGTTCCTAAAGCTAGCAAAGTGATGCTCTGGTTCTTTCTAATTTATTATTATTTACATTTTATTGCCAGTACCGTTATTGCTGGGGCTTGGTGCCTGCACAACAAATCCATAGCTCCTGATGGCCAAAAATTTTCCATTTATTATTTTTTTATTTGAAAGGACAGAGAGAAATTGAGAGGAGTGGGGATACAGAGAAGAAGAGAAAGACACCTGCAGACTTGCTTCACCACTTGTGAAACGTACCCTCTGCAGGTAGGGAGCGGGGGCTTGAACCCCAGCCCCCGTTCTCTCTTTCTCACATATATACATATTTTTTTTTTGAAAAGAATACTGTTCATTTAATACTTTCATAAAAAAAAAAAAGTTAAGACAAAGGTTGAAACCTTACCATTCCGTAAAGCTATTAAGTCACTAGTAAAAAAAAGTAGTAAATGAAACAAATATTTTTCTTTGAGTTAGGCTTCAGTTATCTGGAATATTTGTTCTGTAGAATATATTCTATTTCCTGAGAATGTCAGAAAATTAGGATGTCTGTAACAAAATAAGAGTTTCCTAATCTTCACTGAGAGGACATTACAAAGTTATAACTGTAAGTATTAAAGCGGCATGACGCTCATCAGAAAACATTAATCTTGTCATTAATGCAGTTCTCTACAGAGATTGGATTATTTTAACAAACCCCAAATCATATTAGAACAGACATTTAGAATCTGATTATTTATTGATTCACTGCCACCAGTGCTTTGCTGTGGCTTCCTGGCTGCATGATTCCACTATTCCCAGAGTATTCTTCTTCTCCTTAATATTTTTATTCTTACTATTTAACATTGATTTACAATATTATGATTCTCTAGTATACAACTCATTAAACTTATGACCAAAAATTTTTGTGCCATTACACAGTTGGAGCCCTTCACCTAATTCCCCTTAGGAAGGGAGACAGTGAAATAGCTCACCTATGAGTGAGCCTACTTTTCTATATAGCCAGTCCAAGTTAGAGCCCTCAGTATACCACATTAAAATTCGATGGCACTGGGGAAGCTTCTCTGCCATGGTGTCTATCTAAAACAGTGGGTTCATGGAGGCCGGGTTGTTGCACAGTGGGTTAAGCGCACATGGCGAAAAGCCAAGGACTGGCGTAAGAACAAATAGGTAAAAATTATACTTCCTCAGATTACTATTCTTTTGCTATTATTCAAAATGATTGTAACTTTTTATTACTATGGTTTTCATTTCATTCTGGAATATTTCTACATATATATATATATATATATATATATATACATATTATATATATATATATATATTTAACTAAAACCATACTTGTTTTATATCACTTTGTTAAAATGGTTAATGCACTTCAGGCACTGAAATGGCTGTATATTTTTATTTAAAAAACACCCACAAACTTAAGTAGATATTTAAAATCTTTATTGTTTCATCATCAAAAGTTTCCTTTCCATAGAAGAATGGCAATGCAGTATCAGTGCATATTCTATGGAAGATTCACACCTCAAGTAACTAGCCTAGAAATCCAAGACAGCACTATGTCAAGCTAGTGTGCAAGGTCAAAGACACAATGCTGCCAATGCAACTAGTATACAGAAAGAATATGCAACTGTTAGAAAAAAGAGTCTATAGCCAAATGAATAAACCAGTAACAGTGTACTGCACTGAAATTCTAAGACAAAAAACAGGAAAGGACTGGGGAATGTACCTTCTAAAAAAAATATCAAGTAGATCACAGGAACAGAGTTCCAAATTGTATCACTGGTCATCTAATTCTTGTGTAACCTGTACTTTCACCTTTTAGTAGACCATGTCACACCGTAAGCCATTTTTAGTCTGAGTAAACGGTTCAGCCCTGTGCATATCCTGCTTCCCATTTCACTGCCAGAAGTAACTAGGGATCAGCAATAAAACCAGTGGCTGTTAGGCATCTTTAGTAAAAAGCTGAACAAACCCAAAAATTGTTCCCATTTTCTTGAGAAATAAACGTTACAAAACAACAAGACAGCTGTCATGATTACTCTGTTTTGTCTGAAGGCAAAACAATTTTTATATAGTATGCTGAATTAACATACAAAGGTTAACAAAATATTCTCAGATCACCTGAAAGTTTTCATAACTAGTTTCTGAAAATAGTACTGATAACTCTGAGAAGCAAATTGGCTACTACAATTTATAACGCCTGGTTACTAGGAGTCTTTTGGTCAGGTTTGTGACTCAAGCTGCTATCCAGCTGAATTTGGCTACCTTGCATTAATTCACACAATAAATGTCATCTGAAAGGAAACAGTAATCTATCATGATGAAATAAACAAAACTTGAGAGGTATACAAGAAAGCTGTCTTAAATATTTTAAAATTACATATAGAACTTTAGAGAATAAAAGCTACATTTACCGTAGTCTAAATTTTAAGTCGTAAATGCATGAATTATTTGCAAGACTAACAAGTTACTTGCTAACTGCATCAAGGCCTTGCGGGGCAGGGGCACTCTGAAATGTATGGCATAGCAATTACTTTCCAGGTAAGTGAAACACTTCTAATTTAAAGTGTTATTTCGCTATATTTGAAAAGCTGTTTTACTCAATATATACAACATACAAAATAAGTTAAAAGGAGTAAGCAGGGAAAGGTTTTCTGGCATATTATGATGCAAACACATAACTTTCCCCTATCAGTAGTAGTTCCATGTATGTCCATTTTACCCAGGGTTAAACAGGAGAGGCTGACAGAAGATCAAAAATTTCACTTATAAATAGAAACAGGATTCAAAAAATGGAATTTCAACACCTTTTCTCCTCACAATGCAATTTACTCTACTGTAACTATAATAAACATAAATAAAAACCACACCTCAAAAATCTGTTCTTATACTCTTATCTTAAAGTTTAACAATAAATTCTAATAATTAAGAAGGACAGCATTCTTTTATAGCAATTTCATAAAATAATTTCCAATACACAAAACACCAGCTTACTGGCAAAACCAGCAACATTATGGAGAGCAAGGGAATTAGTATTTGGCCCCTCTGAGGTATAAATGCAGCTATATTTGCTCTGAGTATATAGTATATAAATTTATGCCAATGGCCTGCAGGTTTGCATAAAATTGGGAGCAATGTGATCCTGACTGAAAACTTATTTTTAACTTTTTGAAATAATGGAGGTTAAATAATTTTGAGAACAGATGTACTTTAGCTCAGTAATACAGCCAGCAGAATTCTGAATTCCTAAACAATGTAAATAGTTATTATACTTAAAAAGTATTTAACATTGTATATTGATTTAAAAAAGAAAATGAAACAGGGAAAACATATAAGTATTTAAATTCAGCAGGACACAACCAAAAGCATACTATAGTTAAATGTGAAATCAATCAAGTTTTTCCGAAAGAGAAAGTCCTTTTAATCCTTCAGTAAGTCCTTGTGAAAATAGTATGCTTACAATAAAAGTGAGAAGGGAGCACCTAGAATACCCCCTAAGAGGCTTGCTCTACCGTTCAGCATTATTGCCCCATCTCCTGTGTGCATGGATGACCAATAAAAGACAAGTCCACTTGACCATAGTTCAGAAATTCTTTTCACCACTGCTGCCAGCTGAAGTCATCATTGCTTCCAAAGACCAAGAAAAAGCCTAGTATTGTTGCAAAGATGACTGTATTTCCTGTGAGAACAAGTGCACAAGCTCCCCACTCAATCTGTGGAAATAAGATATACTTATGAAAAGCAATGAAGGCTCTTGTGTAGCAACCATGATCTAAAATAAAGTTTGTAATAACTTACATGCAACTGAAAATACTTTATATCTCAACTTTGCTGTTTTCATTTGTGTTTGGTTCCAGAAGAGATAATTGTTCGAAAGTAAACTTAACTTCTGGGCTATGAGGAAGAAGCATAGAATTCTACAATCTTCTGCTTGTACATATATTTACTCTATTTCTTTCTTAGTGAATCAAAAATTTCATCTAGAGAGCAGATTAAATTTAAATCACTTGAGATGAAAACACTCTTGTAAGCATTTCTTTAAACTGACTCTAAGATCTACATACTTATTAACTAAAAAAACAAGGAGGACCAGACTATCAAACTGGCACATGAAATGCCAGGAAGTGAAGTTGGAATCTATGTTTCCAAGCGCAGTACTCTAGTCACTGTGCCACCTCACAGGCCACCTTATGTACTTTATTTTAAGTGGGTGGGGGTGGCTGAGAGTGGTGTATTGCTCTATATAGAAAGGTGGCCATATATGTCTTCTCTACCTGAGACACAGGTAACTGGGGAGATTGAGAGAATGACGAGCGTATATAAGAAATGTATGTTGCTTCTTAGCTGCTTCCTCCTTTCTTTGTATCTCTCCACTGCAGAGATCACAAAATCTCATTTTTTCTATATTTTAAGTTATACATGGCAAGTCTGTAGTTATGCAGCAGTGGATGAGTTTATGTGTCCAAATCTGACTGAGAGAACCAACTGTTGCCGCATACCTGTCATGTCCTCCAGTGGCATTTTTATCAGTTAACAGTAATAAAAGTGAGCTTTCTAATCTATATTTTCTAGGCTGCTATGTCTTTCACTTCTCTTTCATGTCACTTAACAAAAGAACTTTCTCCTGAGAAAAATTTAGCTCAGGCTAATATAAAGCCACTACTAGAAGAGTGTCCACTTACCAGATGTGCCCTGGCAAATACAATTGGGAGTCCAAAAGCTGAGACAACAATGCCTGTTGTAAGAAATATGGCGAGCTCCTTACAAGCATTACTCATAGCATCTGTATCATCCACTAATCTTCTTGCTATGCAGTATGGTATAGGTGAAAGGATATAGAAAAATAAGACAAAGAGGGGCCAGTATTGGCTAGGAAAAAGAAAAAAAATAAATTAGTGTAGTTTACACTAAGCTATTTCCTATATACAGAATACAAACTATAATTTTTCTTATTAAAAACCAAGAGATTAATATGGCCAAGTACAAAACATGATACAGTTGAAAACAAAGTTGCAGGGTCAGGTGATAGCTCAATATTAGAGCACAGGCCGGCATGTCTGAGACTTAAAGAGGCCTCAGTTGCAACACTATAGCACTGCAAATGCCAGAGCTGAGTGGTACTTTGGTTTCTCTTATACAAATAAATACTTGAAAAAATAAGGTATAATTTAAACATTGAAAAGAGATTTAGGGCTGGGTAGATAGCAAAGTAGTGATACAAAAAGACTTTCATGCCTAAGGCATGATTCAATCCTCAGCATCACCAAAGTCAAAGCTGAGCAGTTCTCTGATTAAGGAAAAGAGAGAAAGAAAGGGGGAGGGGGAGAGGGAGAGAGAGAAAAGAGCCACAGTGTTTCTAAGGTCAGTTATGAAAAAATGATTGTAAGGAAAAAAATGCTTTGTAAATTGGGCCAGTAAAACAGCTCATTTGGGTATACTGCTGTGACATGTGTGCAACCCAGCCAAGTCCCTACTGCACTGAAGGAAGCTTTGGTGCTTTTTTTTTTTTAATTCTATTTTTTAAATTTTTACTAGAGTACTTCTCAGTTTGGGCTTATGGTGGGTTGGGGGAACTGAACCTGGGACTTTGAAGCCTCAGGCATGAGAGTCTCTTTGTATAACCATTATGCTATTTACCCCCCTGCCTGGTGCTGTGGTCTTTTTCACTCTGTCCAAAACAAACAAAACAATCTGTAACAGTTAGACTCAATACCCCCAATTATTCATTTCAGTTCATAAAGAGTCATCTGGAAAGTAAACATAGTAATTAAAAAATTAAGATTCACGTCTTTCACTTATTTATCATATTCTATTTTAGTATCTCCCTGGAATACCTCCAAATATTCCTTAGGTCACTAGAACTCCCAAAATACTAAGATCAGATAACAGAAAATAAGGTGAATGCAGTATTTGAAACTTTTCAGTCAGAATATAAAATTTATCACAACAAAAACAGATGGCTTTGGGAACAGGGGTATAGCTCTGTAATAGAACACAATGCCTTGAATGGATAATGCCCTGATTTCAATTCCTGACATCAAAAAAGGGAAAAAGGTTTTTATTCCATAGACTAATTCCACTGTACTAATATTTCCTGGCTTTGATTGTTGTTGTGCAGGCCGCAGAGAAGAGAGAGAGGAGGTCTGGAGCGAAGAGGGAACACAAATCTTTATTTGCGCTGGCACCTCAGAGTTGGGTGCTAGAGAAGCAGGTTGGGCCACGTGGAGGTAGCGAAAATGGCCGCCTCACGCAGTAACCTTTCCTGCGTCTGAACACTGAAGTGGAGCGCTGGCAAGAGAGCTGAGGTGTGGAAGAAGAAGGGCTTTTATAGGAGCAGCTTTCGGAGAATGGGAAGGGGGAGGAGTAACCACAGCACTCCAGGATAGGATGATAACTCTTGTGAGAATGGGAGGGGGGAGGAGTAAGCAAAGCACTCCAAATATCGTGGGGAAATAGACAATGCCCTGAGGGCACAACATGGCGGGAACAGGCACTCCGAGAATGTCCCAACTCTCGTGGGAACTAGCAGTAGCCTGAGGGGACAACATGGCAGATGTGACTGCACAATTTCCCAGCTTTTGATAATATATAAATTGATTTAATAATGATTGATAAGAGGGGTACAATTCCACACAATTCCCACCATCAGAGTTTCGTATCTCATCTCCTCCATTGGAAGTTTTCCTATTCATTATCCCTCTGCAAGTATGGATGCAGGATCATTATGGGGTGCAGTAGGTGGAAGGTCTGGCCATATATATATATATATTTTGCCTCCAGGGTTATCACTGGGGCTTGGTGTGCCACTGCTTCTGGCAATCATTTTTTCCATTTTATTGGATAGGACAGAGAGAGGTTGAGAGAGGGAGGGAGAAAGGTACACACTTGCAGACCTACTTCACCACTTGTAAAGTATCTCCCCTGTAGGTGGGGAGCCAGGGCTAGAAACCATCAGCACTGCTTCACTGCTCATGAAGTAGTCCCCATTGCAGGAGGGGGCTGGAAGGCATAAACCCAGACCCTTATACGTGCTTTGCTTTTCTTTTTTCTTTTCTCTTCTCTTCTTTCTTTCTTTCTCTTTCTTTCTTTCTTTCTTTCTTTCTTTCTTTCTTTCTTTCTTTCTTTCTTTCTTTCTTTCTTTCGTCTGCATAATCAGGGAGTATTCTCTGGACCTCCTACATTGTAATGCCAATGAATGGCATCCCCCATACCATTTTCTATTATTTTTCTAAGAGAGAAATAGATATACACTCAGACAGGAAAATTATTACAGTACAACTGCTTCATCATCCAAAAAATTGCCATGTGGTACCAGGGCTCCAACCCAAAACAGTGCACATGGTAAGGTGTGTGCTCTACTGGTGAACTCTTAACCCCCTTTTTGTAACTTTGCATTCTAAAATCTTTACAAACAAAATTTAAATGAGGACATATAAAGGGTTTTTCTTTGATAAATGGACATTTATCAGAATTACTTCTATGCTACTAAAACATTCTTTTTTAAGCTTTAAACATAGGAAATTTGTATCTTTACAGAATCAAAAAAAAAACAAAACAATTTTACATACTTGTATTTTGGAAGGGCACACCCAAGCATCAAAAACATCAGCCCAATTGCTCCTCCAAAGGACAAACTAATTAAAGCTGCAAAGTAAACAAAAAGTCAGAATGAATATCAATTAAATGACATTTATATTACTTGTATTACTATTACTACTAGCAGTCTAAACATCACTTGTGATTTCAGAAACAAAAAGCAAGACAAACCGCACACAGGCATATAAACCCAAATGTTTTAAAAGCAAGTTATATTCAAAAGCATTTGATTTAGAATCAATTTCTCAAAGCAAAATAGTGATAATTATTTTTCTTTTTTTAAAAAAAAAATTATTATCTTTGTTTATTGGATAGAGACAGCCAGAAATTGAGAGGAAGGGAGAGACAGAGAGAGACACCTGCAGCACTGCTTCATCACTCCTGAAGCTTTCCCCCTGCAGATGGGGATCAGGGGCTTGAACCCAGGACCACGCGCATTGTAACACATATGCTCAACCAGGTGCGCCACCACTGGTGCCACAATAATGATTTTTCAAAGCCAGAATCTACTATGTATGCACCACATCTCTAGTTACTGGTTCTACTTTCTCCCCCAGTTTGCAGGGGAGAGTGGGGGTGGTGGGGATTATTGGTTTACAATATAGTTATGACAGATGGGTGCAACTTCTCATCTCCCTGAAACAGGTGTCTACAAAATACTCTTTCCCAGTCCACAAGATCAATTAGACATCAGTGTTCTACTACTCCATAGATCATTACAGTCTTGACAAACAGTATTTTCAGCCTTAGTGAACTCAGAAGCCTCATTCTATATATGGGAAAAATGTTCCAGGTCAGTTCCTATTTCTTGAATATATACTCCCAACATGTACAAAAAGGATAAGAATAAAATGTCCAAGGATAGCTGTAGCTAATGATTCTTAATCAGTTGCGTTTGTTAGATTTTTTTAAAAGCATGTGAAATAGCTGGGTTTTCTCCCCTAAACTACACATCAGAAAACATGCGGGATAACAGGTACGATCCTTCTGCTGCATCGCTGTATGAGCACTCGATCAGAAGTGACAGACACATTTTGAAAATCACACAAACTCTTACAAAAAGCAAATTTTATAAAGTGTTTTCCAGGGACCAGGCAGTGGCACACCTGGTTAAGTGCTCACATTACAAAGTGTTTTCACATATATTGACCAGCAGAAATAGCTTTCTTGAATAGGCATAACCAAGTGGCCAAGAATTAAGCAAAACAAGACAATACAAAAAAAACCAACCAAATGATCAAGTTATTTTTTAAATGTGGTACTAAAATATTGCAATACCGCCTCCCCAAGACAAATTTTTCTTTCATTATTTTGGAGAGAGAGAAAGAGGAAAAGGAAAGAGATATTACAGGACATTTTATTATCCATGGAGCTTCTCCAGTGGGCTCAAACTCAGTTTCCAGTGCTTGGTACTCTAACCAGATGAACTAGTTCCTGGCCTTGTAATCAATTTATTTTAAGTTTTATATAATCTGCTATTTCTACAAGTGTAGTGGCATAGAGCTTTTAAAAAAAAAAAGATGTAGTCTGGGGGTCGGGCAGTAGCGCAGTGGGTTAAGCGCACATGGCACAAAGTGCAGGGACTGGCATAAGGATCCCAGTTCGAGGCCCCGGCTCCCTACCTGCAGGGGGGTTACTTCACAGGTGGTGAAGCAGGTCTGCAGGTGTCTTCTCTCTCCCCCCTCTGTCTCCCCATCTCTCTCGATTTCCCTCTATCTTATCCAACAACATCAATGGCAATAATAACAATAACAACAACAAGGGCTGTAACAAAAAAGAAAAAAAATGTAGTCTGTTAACCTTAACAAAAATGATGCAATTCAAGAGTCAAGGGGTGGCAGTGATGCAACTGATTGAGTTCACACATTACCATGTACAAGGACCTGGGTTTAACCCCCTGCTCCCCACCTGCAGGAGGAAGCTCCACTAGTGCTGAAGCAGATGTCTTTCCCCCTTTTTATCTCCCCTTTACCTCTCAATTTCTCTGTCCTATAAAATAAAAAATAAAATACGATAAAATAAGGAAAAAACGGCCATCAGAAACAGTGGAATCCTCATGCAGGCACCCAGCCCCATCAACACTAGTAATGGCAAAAAGAAAAAAAAAAAAAAAAAAGAAGAAGCTGCAAGACGTTTAGAAGTCGCCAAAATAAAAGTTCATATATACAAACCAAAAATTAAAGTTTTACTCTATCACATGGTACAAATTACATCTCTATAAAAGATCAAGACAGGGAGTTGGGCGGTAGCGCAGCTGGTTAAGCACATGTGGTGCAAAGCACAAGGACCTGCATAAGGATCCCGGTTCAAGGCCCCAGCTCCCCACCTGTAGGGGAAGTTTTTCCAAACCTCCTGAACAGACCAATCACTATCATGTCACATTGTTATACTCACTCAACAAATATCTACTGCGTAGGCAGTGTGTATCATACATTATCCTTAATGCCAGAGAGCAACGAAAAAATAAAACCAACAATGTCTAGTGCTATGAAAAGAATCAGGTAGAGTGAGAGGATGGGGCTGCTATTCTAAATATGATGGCACAAGAAGGTGTCTTTGAAGAGGTGACATCTGAGCAGAAATCTATGTGATGACATGGTGAAGTAAATTATGTAGGTGTTTGTAGGGACCATTCCAGGCAAAAGGACAACCAAGTGCAGAGCCCTTTGCATACTTTGCTACTCTTTTGTTCAGTTATTACAGCTGTCGTTTTTAAAAAATTCTGGAGGAAACAAAGGTCACCAAAAAGACAAAAAAGATTTTACAAAAGTTAAAATTCTTTATAAACAAACCCTTAGGCTTACTGTGTAAGAGAGACATTTTTGGTGAAATAAAAATTAAGGAGGATCAGGTGGTGGCTAATCCATTAAAACACACAAGTTATGATGCACAAGGACTAGGGGTTCAAGCCCCTTGCTGTGCAGATGTCCCCTCAGGTTAGTGCCTGTTCCAGAGAGAGTTAATATGATATTCTCCAAGTGCCCTTCCCAACCAATCCTGTCCTGGCTCGTCACTCCTGGTTTTTTCCCTATAAATCCCTTCTTCTTCTGTCCCTCTCTCTTGCCTGCTCTTCACCTTGGTGGTTAGAGGCAGAAAAGAGTGCTGTGCGAGGTGGCCATTTTGGCTAGCTCCACGTGGCCCAAACCACTGCGCTCTCACCCAACTCTTGAGGTGCCCAATCGAATAAAGAATTGTTCCCTCTCCGCTCCGCTCCGGATCTCCTCTCTCTCTCTCTCTCTCTCCCCGAGTCACAGCCGACACCTCTGGTTCCCATTTAAAGTGGAAGAAGCTTAACTAGTGTGTAGCAGGGCTCTCCTTGTTTCTCACATTCTGTTTAATAACAGTAACAACAATAGTAGTGTCCAGGAATAATGGAGATGTTGTGCAGGTGCAAAATCCCATTAATAACTCTAGTTGCAAAAAGCTAAAAAAAAAATTATTGAAGGAATCACTTATGCTTATTTAAATATAGTTTCCAGTAGGCAATTCATGTACACAGAACCAAATTGAGAATCAGTTTTCTTTTCCCAGAAGCGATTACTGTTAACTATCAGTCTTCTTTTGACATTAAAAAAACTGAATATCTTATTCCCCATATTAAAACAAATGAGAAATAAAGCTGTATATTAGCATGACTTGCCTTCTGTCAGGAGGAAGAAACTGAAAAAAAAAAAATTAACCAGGTGGAAAAAATCTCAAAAAGTATACCTACTGTGGTAGTCTTGGTCAGGATGAAAATAGTCTTAGAACATTAATGGTCTTCTGAGGGTTAACTACATTCTATAGTAGATAGCAATTATTTATGTCCTTATCATCAAGAAACAAAGTCTAAATTATTTGAGCACACTCTTTAAAAGTTAATAAAAGATGACTTCTGTTTTTAAAATAAGAAACTAAAATAGTATAAAAATAATTTTATGTGGTATCTTACCTCCCAGTCATATAGGAAAAGACAAAAATGGGGGAGGGGGTTGTTGATTGCTCAAAAATGTTCTCAAATTTTGTAAAGTTTCTCCTGTCTTATGAAATAAATGGACTAGGCTGAATTATATACAAATTTCATCACTGTTCTATAAGCAGTTGTCCTATATGACACATTAACAAAACAAGAATTTTTACTGTAATGAGTGATGCAATATTTGAAGCAAAACTTAGATGACACTGGTTTCTCCTCCCAAAGTCCCTGGGCTAGGGATGGAACAGCCCAATTATCTAAACTCTCTATACAGGCAAGGTGGTGGTTCTGTGACTACTAAGAAGAGCAAGAGAATGGATTAGCTCCGTGAGAATTACTGGGAAAATCCAATGGATAACAACAGAATGATTAAATAACTCAAGAAATAAGTGATGAACTTCAACAATAGCAATACTCTTCCCCAATGTAAAGATGACAGGTCAAGGAAACAAATCCAGAGAAGTAAAACTGTCAGAAAAGCTTACTGAAACTAGAAATGTTGGTATAGTTCTATCTGAGACATGACACTTGTACCTGCTGAATATTTATGTAGGTCTGGAGAAGGAATTACAAAATTAAGAGGCAGACTCCTATACTTTAGAAACTGGGGGGGAAAAAAAAGAAACATGGAAAAGACCAGGGTAACTGGCACTATCTTAACATAGCTGCCACCCATACAAGGCTTTTAAAATTTTTAAAGGAGACTGGAAAATATTTCAGATGGCGCTTTATATGGGAAATGAAATGTTTCCAGATGTTAAAAATCACAAACGCTAGAAATGTGACTGGAAAAGCAGCTCAATAAAAGCTGTCCTCCAGTAAGTTAACTACACAGCAAAAAACCGCCACCAAAGCTCATCAGGTCCTGCTTGCCTAGCCCCTTCTAAAAAGCTGCAGTTCAGGAAATCAAAGGAACTCTCCACCAAGATGCAGGTTCGTGGTACCTGCTTCTAGTCACACCAACAAAAACTGCCAAACGCTTGGTTAAAAACCTCAAGAAAAACCTGCGAGTAAATGAGGACTCCCCCCCTACTAAGTTTGAACACTATTTTTTTCTTGAACAAAGCTGCAGTACAACTTGGACGTGTGTCAAGGTGCAACTGTGACAAGAGAAGATAGCAAATGCTGGAGGGGTGTGTGTGGGAAAGATCGTTTGCAGGGTTTTGGCTCCAATAAAACAGATTACAAAAAAAAAAAAAAAAAAAAAGGAAGCATCTTTTGAGAGCTTGTCAAGCCCCGATGCTAAAAGCGGAGGTGTCTGCAAGCTGCGCCCCTGAGCACTGGCAGAGCGACAGTCTACCAGACTCGCCTGGGTGCAGCCCCGGGAGACCTGCCGGTGGGCAGGGGCGCAGGCACCTCCCAGCACTGACGCCCCCAGCAGCCTCCAAGCCCGTCCCCCAAACCCCACTCGCTTTCCAATGCAAACTCTCCTGCGAAAGGTGCTCCAAGTCTCTGCGGGACTCCTGAAGCCCACTTTCGTCTTTATTCGAGGGGGCCTGGGGTGGCAGAGACACTGCAGAGATGAGCAGAAAGTGGGGCGCTCAGCCCGAGATGCCCGGGAAGCCGCCGTGCAGGCAGTCCTTTCCCAGGGGTCGGGGGTCGGGAGACGGGGGAGGGGCGCCGCGCCCACCTCCGCTCCCAGAGGCCCCTGCGGGGGTCCGGGGTGTCTCGGGGGCGCAGGGACCTCCGGGGCGTGCGCTCGGGCCAGAGAAGCTGCGTGCGGGAGTGGGTGGGGGTGGGACACTGTGGCGCTCCTCCACCTCTTCTCTCCCAGCAGCCACCCAGTCCCTCGCTCCCCCTCCCTGCCGCATCATCCCAGGCCCACCTTTGATGCCGGCCATGGCGGTGACGTCGCTCCTGGCTCTAGGACCCGAGGCGGCGGCGGCAGCCGGGGGACCGGAGACTCTCGGCGGAGGCGTCCAGACAACACCCGGAAGTGCACGACGCAGCACTTCCGCCGGCGGCTCACGCTGGCGCGGGGGGCGCGGGGTTCGCTTCGCGAGGCTGACACTTGTGAGGCCGACCCCTTCTTTCTCTCTCTTTGGCCTCTACCGCTTAATCTCCGGTATCTGAGGCTTTCCTCTCGGGTCTGGGTTTCCGGGGCGGGGCGGGATCCAGTCCCGGGCTAAGCCTCCGGGTGGGCGGGAAGTTTATGCTGCTGGCACCACGCTTATCCAGCAGAAGCTCCCGAGTTCTTAAGAGAAGCGATCGCGACTGACAGGCGGCCTTTGGGAAGCACCTGCGGGCAGCGTCGTTGAGAGGTGGGGGGGTGGAGGTTGTCAGCGCTCTTGAGAGTGCTCTCTGTCCCGACCTGCCCTGGGGGTCAGCCAGCTGGGTTTCCTGGGTGGCCTGATTGCACTCTGCTCCCTCTGACCTTGACCTTAGCTCCCCATGCCCTTTCCTTTGTGCACCAACCCCCTTCCTGTGGGGTCCTCTAGATCCACTCGGGCAGCCTAGGAGTGGAGGGTCATTCGCTCTCGTGTGTGTGTGTGTTGGGGGGGGGCTATGGGGGGGGAGGGAGGTCATGAGCCCCTCTTGTGAGTGAGGCAAGAAATGAGGGAGAGTCTTGACTGCTGGGGAGGACAAGCCTGAAACAGAGAGAGAGAGAGCGCGAGCGAGCGCTGGGGTGGTGGGGGGGTGCAGGTGGCGGCCCTGGGTTCGAGCCTACAGACCCCACCTGCGGGGAAAAGATTTGCGAGTGGTGAAGCAAGGATGCAGGTGTCTTTCTCTCTCTCTCTCTCTCTCTCTCTCTCTCTCTCTCTCTCTCTCCCTATCTCCCCTTTCCCTCTTGATTTCCGACTCTCTCTCTATCCAATAAAGACAGATTAAAAAAAAACTATATAAGAAAGTGCTCTCATTTTCTCTCTTCACGGGTCTTGTAAAGGCGCAAAACAGTAAGGCCAGCTGGGTAGGTCTCCACTTGACGTCCTGGTTTTCTGGTGAGAGCTGAGCTCACCTCCTGGGATAGGAACTGCAGGACCCAGTGGAGGGTGGATTTAATACAAACCCCATCTCTTGGAAGTCTGTGGGATTTGCAGGCTCCCAAGGATTAATAATGCTGGGGGGGGGGGGTGGAAGCACAAAGTACCTTTAAATCATCTATACGTTTGTTGAACATTTTACTATGAGTTGGGGAAAAAGGTTAGGTTGGCACTGAGATAAAACCAGGTAGGGCTTCTGTCTTCAAGGAACTGAAGTTCAGCGAGAGAGACAGATGTAAGTGTAAAGTGGAAAATGTTTGATTTAGGTGCTAGATGGTGGCACAGGTGGTTGAGTGCACATGGAACAATGTGCAAGGATCTGGGTTTGAGCTCTGGGTCCCCACCTGCAGGGGGAAAACTTTGAGAGTGGGGAAGCATGCTGCAGATGTCTTATCTCTCTCTCCCCCTCTCACTCCTTGCATCTTGCTTTCTCACTGTCTCTATCTAGTAAGTAAATAAAGATTAAAAGAAAGAAAATGGAGAGAGCCCAACATTTTATTCTCTTCTTCACTTTCTGGGCCACTAATTTTAAAAAAAAGAAATAAAGAAAAATTTATTTAGACTAGTCAGGGAAGATGTCCCCTATAGAAGGATGAACAGGCGTATAGCTAAGAAAAGAGAAAGGGGGGAGTCGGGCTGTAGCGCAGCGGGTTAAGCGCAGGTGGCGCAAAGCACAAGGACCGGCATAAGGATCCCGGTTCGAACCCGGCTCCCCACCTGCAGGGGAGTGGCTTCACAGGCAGTGAAGCAGGTCTGCAGGTGTCTATCTTTCTCTCCTCCTCTCTGTCTTCCCCTCCTCTCTCCATTTCTCTCTGTCCTATCCAACAATGACAACAACAATAATAACTACAACAAGGGCAACAAAAGGGAATAAATAAAATTAAAAAAAAAAAAAAAAAAAAAAGAGAAAGGGCAAAATCATCACAGGGAAGTAGGGAAGGTGAGCCTGGAGGCTAACTGGGAACCGTATTAATGGTCAAGAGCAGAGAGGCCAGTGGAGCTCTGCTTTGGGCTGTGGCATATGCCATTGTGTATGCTCTGGTTCTGCCTCTCTGTTAAATAAATAACTCATAAGAAAAAAAAAACTGCTTTGGGGGCCTGGTGGGGCTCACCGTTTGCCATGTACAAGGACCTGAGTTTGAGTCCCCCAAGGGAGCACTATGCAGGCCCTCAGAGGAGGCTCCATTCTGCCTTTCTCCCTATTTCTATCTTAAATTAAAAAAGGGAAAAAAAAATTCCACCCGGAGCAGTGGAATCCAACAGGCTTCAATGAAGTCTTGTAATGGGAGTACAGGAGAGTGGGAGGAGGGAACTGCTTTATGATTTAGACCTCAGCTCAAATGGTAGTTTTTCAGAACCTCTTCTCAACATCCTATTTATTATAGTATTTCACACCATATTACCCTGTTTTCTTCTTGAAGGCAGTTATTTATATGAACTGTATTATTTACTAGCTTTAGTATACCTTTTTATGTTTTGTATCCTATAGAACTATAAATGGCACTGAATCTCAACAGAAATTCTTATATTAAGGTAATTAGTGACTTCTATATTGTAAAATAAAAAGATTACTTTTTTAAAAAAAAAGAATTTATTTACTTATTTACTAGAAAGGTAGGAGAAAAGAGAGTGAAAGAACCAGACATCACTCTGGTACATGTGCTGCCAGGGATTGAACTCAGGACCTCATGCTTGAGAGTCCAATGCTTTATCCACTATGTCACTTCCCAGACCACCAAAGATTATGTCTTGATTCAAATTTTGAACCACAGTGTTGACCATTCTCTCTCTCTTTTTAAAAGATTTTATTTTCCCTTTTGTTGCCCTTGTTTTATTGTTGCAGTTATTATTGTTGTTGGATAGAACAGAGAGAAATGGAGAGAGGAGGGGAAGACAGAGAGGGGGAGAGAAAGATAGACACCTGCTTCACTGCCTGTGAAGTGACTCCCTTGCAGGTGGGGAGCCAGAGGCTCACACTGGGATCCTCAAGCTGGCCCTTGCCACGTGTGCTTAGCCGGCTGTTACCGTCTGACTCCCCCTGTCTCTCATTCTTTTAATGCAACCCTGGGGAATGAACTCAGGGCCTCATGCATGCATAATATCACTGACTGGTTTCCCTTCCCCTCCCCCTTTTTAATTTTGAGACATACACACACACACATGCAGGGAAGAGACACCACAGCACAGGTCCATGGAACTTTCCCTGATGCTGTCCATACTAACTTTATATGATTGAGCCTAGTAAGGCATACTCTATTGAGTGAACTATCTCAGCCCCTGAGCACCCTCTCTTTACCTCCATTACTATGTCCAGTATTTGTATTTTTTCCTCATACTTCACCATGGGCTAATTTCCCGATATTCTAGGACCTTCTCAAGTTTCGTGTGATAATGCTCTTTCAATTTGGCCTTGGATCTCCTTTGCATCGAAATTCTCTCCTTGTGGGTTTACTATCTGATGTGGGTTGATCAGAAATCCTACTGGGAAACTGCTGAGCTGGTGAAGGCAGAAGTTTGGTATCAGCCAATGAAAGGGGTGAGAGGGCCATATGAAGTAATCAGACAGAATGGGCTGGTCATAGCTTACCCAGTAGAGCACATGTCATACCATGTGTGAAGCTCGGGGACTGAGCCTTGGCACTATCAGGTAGAAAGAGGAATGGTCCTCCTCTTGTCACTCTTAAACTAGTGGAAAAAAAAAAATCAACTGAGGAGGTTATTCAGTTGTGGTGGTCTGCATGTGTGAGAGCCTAGATTCATTCACCACAGCAAAAAAATAAAAGCAGAAACCAAACTATTAATAAACAACAACAACAACAAAACAAAATTCCAAGCAGATTTTCTGTGAAGATGTCATGCATCAAGACCAGCACCCCCTTTTCATGTTGCAAGGTGCTTGAGGAAAATAAACCACAGACAAGCTATACATTGTGGTCTTCACATCAGCAAAAATTCTCTTGAAGATCTTTAAAAGCTTCAGTATTTCTTCTTTCTAGTCAGAACACTGCTCAGCTCTGGTTTATGATGGTGCAGGAGATTGAAACTGGGACTTTGAAATATCAGGCATGAAAGACTTTTTAAAAGAGCATTATGCTATCTCAACTTTTTTTTTTTAAGGAGAAGGGAAAGAAAGAGAGAGAGGGAGAGACTGAGACCACAGCATTGGAGCTTCCTCTAATGCAGTGGAGGACTGGCTTGAATCTTGGTCACATAGATGGCAAAGCAGTACATAACCCAAGTGAGCTACTTCACCGGTTCATAAACCTTACCTTTTGTGCTATTCTCTCAGATGACATCTGACTTTGAAAAATTAGATATCAATTTTTGCTAAATGGCACTCTTCCTCTTTCATATAACTAGATGTCTACGTTTAGCTCTTCTAGAATTGTATATCTTTCTAAGCTTATGCCCCACCCAAACTCTTTAAAACTGAGATCAAACTTCAGAAGAGCCAGACCAGCATTAGGAGGAATCTGATGCTCTCTCCTGGATTTAAATCTTCCGTTTGTTCTGAATAATCTCACTAACTTTCCTTTGAATAGCTTTAGCAATCGTGACTATTTCCAGTTTCCACAGCACACCAGTTATGTGTCAGACGCTATACTAGATGTTAAAGTTGACCAGAAGTCTATACTGAGGCTTTGAGAATACTAACTTGCCTGCAGCTCTTAGATTCTGCATGCTTCTAAATTTGACACTTTTTGCCCGCATCTGAGGGCCAGCGACTCCACTCCATTCTGTACCTAATCCAGCCCAGCGGGTTCCACCCACGTCCCCGCCTGCCTCCGGGGGGAGGCGGGGCCAACCACGTCCACTCACGTTTCTCCACGCGACGCTGGTGACGTGAGACCTGCGCAGAGACCTGCGCACCTGCTGCCCGAGCCCACTAGCGGTTTTCAGCTGCTGCGGGCGCGCGCCTGTGACAGCGCAGAGGCGACTCGACTTCCGCAGCCGGGGTTCCTGCTGCTGGGGCCTGGCGGCCAGCCGGGCACCATCTTCGAGACACCATGGCTGTCGCCGGAGGGTCGGGAGTCAGCCAGCGACGCCCCTGCCTCAGCCTCCTTTTGCTGCTATCCATCGCGGGCCCGGCCCTGGCCTGGAACAATCCTGGTGAGTGCTGCTCTCACGTTCCCCTTCCTGCCGTCTTCCAGCGGTGCGGAGAGGCCCCGCGGGCATGCCTGCCTGCCTGCTTTTCTTCCTTAAAATAGACAGCCAGAAATCGAGAGGGAAAGAGAAAGACACCTGCAGCTCTGCTTCACCACTCGCAAAACTTTTCCTTGCAGGTGGGAGCCGGGAATTTAAAGGTTGTGACAAGTGCGCTCAACCAGGTGCGCTACCACCCGACCCCCTCTCCGGACCCCTTTGCTGTCAGTCTCCTTGAACCTTATTGGCCCAAACCCTTCACTTCTAGTCTCTCCTCTGTCCACCTGTGCACAACCTTGGCTCTTACCAGACACCCCAGGGACTTAGCCAGGACTGTTGGGGAGTGAACTGGAGGGACAGCTCCGTATTCCTAACATTCCAGTCTCCTTTCTCAGAATCTGCCAGAATCTGCCCTCTTCCTCCTTCTTCCCCTCCCCTCCACTCCCCGTCCTCCCTCCCTCATCTGGCCTCAGACTGGGAAGCTCAGCCCTCACCTGCGCATCTTGCTGTGCGTAGTCATAATTGTCTGATGTCATCCTTGCTGCGCGTTGCTGAGGCTCCCTGTTGCCATGGCGCCTAGCATCCCCAAGTCACAGCGGACCCTTGCTACACATCCCCTGGGTAGATTAGGAGAATTTCAGATGATCTTGTTTATGTTAGTAAAGACTCATGCTTCATACTCTTCCCATCACAGTGAAGTTGTCTTTTGCCATCTCCTCCTCCTCCTCCTTCTCCTTCTCCTCTTCCTATCCTCCTCCTTTTTTAATCCCCTCCTCCTATTCTTTGAAAAAAAATTCTTTTTTTGCCGTGATTTGACATTTCATAGCTATGTTGTTACAGTTATCTAAGGAAGCTTTATGGGCTCAGTAATATTTGTGTAGAATGACATTTCATAAGTAATGCTGTCAAATTGGAATTATGGAAAAATTACTTAAGTAATTGAAAGTACTCTGGGGAGTAAAAATTTCAAGAGTTGGAGAGAATATTGCAAATGCTCCCTTTATTTAGTGATAGAAAAGGCCTACTTTTAAACTTTTTTTTTTTGTCTCCAGAGTTATTGCTGAGCTTGGTCCTGCTCCTGGTGGCCATTCCACCCCCCCCCATTTTTTATTTGATAGGACAAAGAGAAATTGAGAGGGGGAGGGGAGATAGGGAGACAGAAAGACACCTGCAGACCTGCTTCACCATTCATGAAGCTTTCCCTTTACAGGTGAGGACTGGGGGCTTGAGCCTGAATCCTTGTGTTGGTTCTTGCGCTTTATATTATGTGTGCTTAACCGGAGTGCCACTGCCTGGCCCCCTGTTTTAAAAAATTAATAGCTTAATTTGTTTTCGAGGTAGTTTTGTTTTGTAATACTGTGTCTCGGGAGTATAATTTTGCGACTGGGAGAAGCTTGCCTGGCAGAATGTATACTTTACCATGCACTAGAATCTGGATTTTAGTCCCTGGCCACCACAGGAAAACAGACTGTGAAGGGGAAGCTTCACATACAGTGAAGCTGTGCATCTCTCTCTCTTTCTCTCTCTTTAAATTTTATTTATAAAAAGGAAACACTGACAAAACCATAGGATAAGTGGATTACAATCATATAATTCACACCACCAGAACTCCATATCTCCTCCCCTCCCTTGATAGCTTTCCTATTCTTTAACCCTCTGGGAGTATGGACCCAGGATCATTGTGGGGTTCAGAAGGTGGAAGGTCTGCCTTCTGTAATTGCTTCCCTGCTGAACATGGGCATTGGCAGGTCGATCCATACTCCCAAGCCTGTCTCTCTCTTTCCCTAGTGGGGCAGGGCTCTGGGGAAGCAGGGCTCCAGGACACATCGGTGGGGTCATTTGTCCAGAGTGGTCCAGCTAGCATCATGTTAGCATCTGGAACCTGGTAGCTGAAAAAAGAGTGAACATATAAAGCCAAACAAATTGTTGATTAATCATGAACCTAAAGGCTGGAATATTGCAGATGAAGATTTGAAGTCTCTGTTTTGAAGATAGCTAGTAGGCCTATTTTAGTTATATTCCAAAGGGTGCGTGACTATACTAGTTTTTTCCTAAGCTTGACCTCTGATAGGCAGGTGGACCCAAGCTATTGTCTGGGGAGATGATGTCATGGCTGGAAAAAGGGCTAGAAAGCTGGATCAGGGAAGAGAGTAGCTCCCAGATATCCCCAAAATCTCTTTCTTTTTATCTCTGTTTCACTCTGTCTCTGACTTTTACTCTCTACCTAACAAAGAAAAACAGAGTCAGCCTGTATGTCTGGAGCAGTGGAGCAGTGGAAGTAAAGAAACCTTGGTGGGAGGAGAAAAAAAAACTGATGGCAAAGAAGAAAAAAAAAAGGGTTGGGGAGATAGCATAAGGGTTATATAAAAACACTTTCATGCCTGAGGCTCTGTGGTTCCAAGTTCAATCCCCCCAGCCTCCATCATGAGAGCTGAGCAGTACTCTGGTAAAAAACTAAACCAAACAAAAAGTTCCACTTTTTCAAAATGTTACTTTACCTTGTCCCTCACCAAATCACCAGTATTCCTCCACCATTGAGCCACCTTCATCCTTGTGGCCACTCTCACCACCTCCAGACTCCTTTATTTTTATTTATTTACTTTCTTATTGTATAAGATGATAAAAGTTACAAAGTATAGTTCCAGGGGTCAGGTGGTGGCACACCTGGTTAAGCACACAGTTAACAGTGTACAGGGACTCAGGATCAAGCCCCTGGTCTTCACCTGCAGGGGGAAAGCTTCATAAGTGGTGAAACAGGGCTGCAGGTGTCTCTCTGTCTCTAATAATAAGTAAATAAATAAATATATAAAAATTAAAACAACAAAATCGAAGTGTAGTTCCTTGCAGACCTGCAATAATCTCAGTTATGTAATTCAGGGCTGAAGACTTGTCTTTGTTTGACTTTGCTGTTTTCTTCATTTCCTCTTTGTGGGGTTGAGATGGGCTGTAGGAATGGGGTGGAGAGATGGATCAATCAGTAGTTTTTAAATTTTTTAAAATTATTTTTAAAAAGATTTTATTTATCAATGAGAAAGATAAGAGGAGGGACAAAGAACCAGATATCACTCTGGCACATGTGCTGCCGGGGATCGAACTCAGGACCTCATACTTGAGAGTTCAAAGCTTTATCACTGTGCCACCTCCTGGACCACAGTTTTTAAATTTTTTTTATTGCCACTAGGGTTGTTGCTGGGACTTGGTGCTAGCATTGTGAATCCACTATTCCTGGTGACCGTTTTTCCTTTTTTTTTTTTTTTTTTTGCCTTCTTTAGTTTATTGGATAGGACAGAGAGAAATTGAGAGGGGGAGGACAACGAGGGGGAGAGAGAGATACCTGCACACTTACTGAAACCCAGGTCCTTGCACATGGTAGTGTGTACATTCCAGTTTCCTTTTATGTAAATCTCTTTGGTATTTCTTGTAGGGATGATGTAGTAGTGGTGAATTCGTTTAACAGTTGCCTATCTCAAGAGCTATTTATGGCTCCTTCAAACCTGATTGATAGCCTAGCTGGATAGAGTATTTTTGGTGGACTGCCCCACTGCTCACGAAGCTTCCCCCCTGTAGGTAGGGACCAGGGGCTTAAACCCAGCTAGCTCCTTGTGCACTCAGTTGGGTGTACCACCACCAGCCCCTGCTTTAGAACTTTCAAAGGCATTTTTTTCTATGTTCCTCATCTTCTTGCTCTCAACCAGAGCACTGCTTAGTTGTGGCTTGTGGTGGTGCTGGGATTTGAATTTGGAACCTTGGAATCTCAGATGTGAAAGTTTTTGGCATACCCACTATGTTGTTTCCTCCTAGCCTTCTTCTATGAATTAATCAATTGATTTATTTACTTATTTGTTAATGAGTGAGAGGAGGAGGAGGAAATAAAGCCAGATCATCACTATGGCACATATGATGTCAGTGATGGAACTCAGGGCTTCATGCTTGAAAATCCAGTATTTTACTCACTATGCCACCTCCTAGGCCACAAAAATAATGTTTAAAAAGTTGTTTATTCATTTATTTGTTTATTTTGTATAGAGACAGAAATTGAGAGGGAAAAGGGAGATAGGGAGAGAGAAGGAGATACCTGCTTCACCACTGTGAAGCTTCCCCAGCACATGGGGACTGTGGGCTTGAACCCCTGTCCTTGCACATTGTAACGTGTATGCTACTGGGTATGCCACCATCTGGCTCCATAAAAATAAAATTTTAAGGAATGCTTTATTTCCTTGTACATTAGGTGTCTCTTTTCTATAGATTGTGTTCCATGCTAGGCTTTATTCATTTATTTAGTAATCAATGGTTTTCTACTCATGATTAAAGGTGGAAACAAAACAGAAGCTTTTCATGTGTCTTTGATGTCTTTTGACTTTAAGCTTTACTGTAGGGTAACCTGGTGGTTGTTAATTTGGTTTTCTTTTTAGGAATATCAATATATTTAGGTACTTCTTTTCGGTTAGATTATGAAAAAATAGACTTCAGAAGGTAAAAGGGATCATTGCTAGCATTTATGAACAATGTGGGGGAAGAGATATGTGCTTTCATTACTCAGAGTACATATAATTACTTCCGTTTCCCCTTTTTGTTTTTTCCCACATGTTCTCTACTGCATCATGTTCTCTGCAGTGTGCAGAACCCTACAAGTTTACCTTCTTCATGACAACCTAGTCTCCATCTGTAGAATGCTTCACTGTATGAACAAGCTGCAAAATGCACTATCCATTTGTCAATCATTTGAGTAATTATTGGTGCTTCAGGAACACTCTTGTATATTTTTTCATCTTAATTAACCACTGTTATCATATATAACATTTCTGACTAATGAACTTTTGGTTCTTATTTACAAAAATTATGTAGAACTTACAGAAATAGTTTGGGTGACATCCATCATGAAATGAAGGAGAATATGAAAGGTATAATAGCCATCTAAGTTTTATGCAAAATATTTGAATGTTGTATGGGTAGCTTTGGGAAGGTATTTCATATCATCTTTACTTTTGAAAATATTTCCTGTGACGAGTTTTTGTAGGACAAATCATTCCGTCTGACCATCTTTTCATCGGCTTTGTTACTGTTTCAGATAGAATATTACTGCGTGATGTCAAAGCTCTTACTCTCCACTATGACCGTTACACCACTTCCCGAAGGCTGGATCCAGTCCCACAGCTGAAATGTGTAGGAGGCACAGCTGGATGTGATTCTTATACTCCAAAAGTCATTCAATGTCAGAACAAAGGCTGGGATGGCTATGATGTACAGGTAACACTCATTATGGCAATAGCAATCTAAATTGAATTTTTATACAAGAAAGTGTTTCTTTGACATTTAGTATTTTGGAAAAGCACTTCTAGAATAATCACTGGCTAGTCTAAAATAAGCAAATACAAACAAGTCATTCACTCTCTGGAAGAAACATCCCCCAAAAGAAATGAACTGATTTTAAACCCTGGAAATACTTGTTACAGTTTTTCCAAGATATTTATAAATTTTAAGAACTTTTTGTATTCTTGGGAATGGAGATAGATCTCTTCTGATTTTCCTGTCATTGCTCAGCTTATTCTTAAGAAATAAAATTAAGAGGATAAGAAATTGTACATTGTAAATATTGGATATACATGTGTCCCTTTTAGGCTTCAAATGCTTTATTTTAAAATTACTTTATTTTTAAAATAATTTTATTTTATTTATTTGTTTAGTGAGAAAGATAGAGAGAAATAGCAGAGACCAGAGCACTGCGTAACTCTGGCTTATGGTGGTGCTGGGGATTGAACCTGGGACATTAGAGCCTCAGGCATGAAAGTTTTTTGCATGACTATTATGCTGTCTCCCTAGCCCTTAAAAAAATTATTTTAGAGGAAGAGAAGATAGAAACCTTTTAAAAGCGGGGTGAAACTATTATATACAAATGAAGACGGTTGTAGAAATAATAATTAACCCATATCTGCAACCTTAGGAAAACTGCTGTAGCTTATTAGAGATTGGAGATTCAGATCTCTGGTGGTAAGAATGGTGTGGAATTACACCCATGCTGACATATAATTTTGTAAATCACTAATAAAATATTTGAAAAAAAATTATTTTAGAACTGAGCATGGTTACTACTGAAGGATAGAATTTCACTGAACTTCATTTATTTGAAACTCTGAAATTTTGTATTTAGAGCAGAACATCATCTTCAGATTCTATAATTTATTGTGTTTTAGAAATGGGTTATAGTTTATTTAATTAACTCAGTTTAAATCCTCTTTTATATTTGCACTGTCAAAAAGGTGCTGGTGATCCTCCCTCTCATATCAGAATAGTCTTGTTTGATTAAACCTTTATGATCTTGATATGTTTTGGTTACTAGCTTTTTGTCTGATGTGTGGCATGTAAAGATCTTCTCCCATTTTGTAAGGAGTCTTTTTGTTTTGGGTGGTGATTTCTTCTGCTGTGTAGAAACTTTTAAATTTTGGGAGTCGGGCTGTAGTGCAGTGGGTTAAGCGCAGGTGGCGCAAAGCACAAGGACCGGCATAAGGATCCCGGTTCGAACCCCGGCTTCCCACCTGCAGGGGAGTCGCTTCACAGGTGGTGAAGCAGGTCTGCAGGTGTCTACCTTTCTCTCCTCCTCTCTGTCTTCCCCTCCTCTCTCCATTTCTCTCTGTCCTATCCAACAACGACAATAACAATAATAACTACAACAATAAAACAACAAGGGCAACAAAAGGGAATAAATAAATAAAATAAAATATTTAAAAAAATTAAAAAAAAAGAAACTTTTAAATTTTATGTAGTTCCATTGTTTGTTTATTTTATTTTTAGGTATCCTTGTAATTATATTTGCACCATTGAAGATGCCTATAAAATTTAGAGTCTAGCCAATATTTTCCTCTAAGTATTTGATAGTTTCTGGTCTAACATCCAGGTCCTCAACCCATTTGGAGTTTATGTTAGCGTATGGTGAACTGTGGTGGTTCAATTTCATTCTTCTGCATGCTTCAACCCAATTTTCCCAATATCATTTGTTGAAGAGACTGTCCTTTCTCCACTTCATAGTTTTGGCCGCCTTGTCAAAAATTAGATGTTCATAGTTGTGGGGGCTTATTTCTGGGCTCTCAATTCTATTCCACTGGCCACTATGTCTATTTTTGTTTCAGTACCAGGCAGTTTTGATTACAGTAGCCCTGTAATATAGTTTGAGATGTGGGAGTGTGATGCCTCTAGTTTTTTTTTTTTCCTCAAGATTGTTCTGGTGAGTGGGTATTTTCTGGTTCCAGGTAAATGTAATTTTTGTTCTATTCTCTTAAAAAAAAATTGGGTGGTACCGTGATGAGGTTGCATTAAATTTGTATATGGCTCTGGGCTGAATATTCATTTTGGGGATGTTAATTCTTCTAACCCATGAACATGGTATATCTTTCCCCTTTTTGGTATCTTTTTCTGTTTCTTTGAATAGTAACTCATAGTTTTCAATATATAAGTCTTTCACTTCTTTTGTTAGGTTTATTCCTAGATATTTTATTATTTTTGCTGCTATATTGAGTGGGACTGATTTCTGGATTTTTTTTCTTCTGACTTAGCATTTGCATAATGTAATGCCACTGACTTTTATGTGTTAGTTTTTTAGCCTGACACCTTACTATACTACCTGATAATTTCCAGAAGATTCCTGCTGGATTCTCAAGTTTTTCTATGTATACTATCATATCATCTGCAAATAGTGACAGTTTGACTTCTCTTCCAATTTATATCCCTTTAATGCCTTCCTCCTGCCTAATTGCTATGGCAAAAGAACTTCCTATGCAGAATAGTTGGCAACCCTGTTGAGTACCTGATCTAAGTGGGGATGCTTTCAGTTTCTCACCATTGTAACTTCAATTAAAAAATATTATTTATTATTATTATTTTCTCTCCAGGGTTATTGCTGGATCTCGGTGCTTGCACTACAAATTCACTGCTCCTGGAGGCTATTTTCCCCCTTTTGTTGCCTTTGTTGTTTATCTGTGTTGTAGTTATTATTACTGTTATTGCTGTTGTTGTTGGATAGGACAGAGAGAAATCTAGAGAGGAGGGGAAACAGAGAGGGGGAGAGAAATATACACATCTGCAGACCTGTTTTACCACTTGTGAAGTGACCCCCCCTGCAGGTGGGGAGCCGGGGGCTCGAACTGGGATCCCTACGTTGGTCCACGTGCTTTGCGCCACCTGCGCTTAATCCGCTGAGCTACCACCTGGTCCCCGATTTTTTTTTTTTTATAGTAAAAGATGTTCGGTATGGATTTTCAAAAATTTTCTGAATATCTTATCAGTAGAGGTTTATTTGTAGAATTGGTCCCTGCAGGGAGTCGGGCTGTAGTACAGCGGGCTAAGCGCAGGTGGCGCAAAGCACAAAGACCAGCATAAGGATCCCGGTTCCAACCCCAGCTCCCCACCTGCAGGGGAGTCGCTTCACAGGCGGTGAAGCAGGTCTGCAGGTGTCTATCTTTCTCTCCTCCTCTCTGTCTTCCCCTCCCTCTCTCCATTTCTCTCTGTCCTATCCAACAACAACAACAACAATAATAACTACAACAATAAAACAACAAGGGCAACAAAAGGGAAAAAATAAATAAAATAAATTAAAAAAAAAAGTTAAAAAAGAATTGGTCCCTGCAAAATTCCATCAGTGGTTCTATAAAATTTGTGTAGATTGTTTTTCTCAGAAAGTTATTTAATATCTTTGATGATATATGTAGCTACCAAACCTTTGTATATGATGCTGAAAAAATATTTTTAAAGAAAGCATTTTGAACAGTGATGGCAAAAATCAATTTAAAAGTTGCTTAAAGTTTGTAAATGAGAGAATACTTTAGTACAGAAAAATTCCTTACATGTAAACAATAGGAATAGTTGCAAAATGATCATTCATGACTCACTGCTATTGTTTTTGAACCCCCGCATTTGTCTTTCCCACAATCAAGAACTACTTGCCCTGAACTTTATTATTTCCTTCCTTCAGTTTTTAGTTTTATGACAACTAGATAGCTCAAATACTAGTTTGTTGGAAAAGTTATAATGTATTTTTCCATGTAAATATGACTTTTCCAACGACCCAATAATATGTATTAAATGAGAACATCTTTTGGTTCTAATAATCTACTTCTGCCTTTCTTCACAGTGGGAATGCAAGACTGATTTAGATGTTGCATACAGATTTGGAAAAACTGTGGTGAGCTGTGAAGGCTATGAATCCTCTGAAGACCAGTATGTACTAAGAGGTTCCTGTGGCTTAGAATATCAGTTAGATTACACAGATGTTGGCTTGAAGAAGCTGAGAGAGTCTGGGAAAAATTCCGGCTTTAATTCTTTCTCTAATTATTATAATAAGTTATACTCTTCAGATTCCAAGGGCTTCAGTGGATTGCTTACTATTGCGGTGCTTCTTGCTATTGCCTTTGGAGTCTATAAGTTGTTCCTTAGTAGTGGTCAAGATGCTCCTCCACCATATTCTGAGTACCCTACAAATTCCCAACATTATCAGAGATTCACCAACTCAGCTGGACCTGCACCCCCGGGCTTTAAGTCTGAATTTACAGGTATGTTTCCCTAGGCAATGGCAGTAAACTGGATAAACGTGAAATCTTGTTTTCTGACACAGATAATGGTTACAATGGGAGGCCAAAGCAGTTAAGTTTTATTACATACTCTTTTTTTAAAACCTCTTCAGTTGTATTTTTCTGTGAGAGTGTTGTGAGTGTTCTGTTAATGGTGCTTGAGTAAACTGTAAATCTGATTAATCAGAAAAACACGGTCAGTTTTGATAACAAACATTTACCTTGAACTCTAGCTCATGCCAAACACAAACTTTATTCATTAGGTGTTATAGATCTCAAAAGTTAAAATAATAATGTTTGCAAAAGAAAACATAGGAAAAAGTATTTGCCCTTAGTATATAGAGACATTTCTTAGAATGCAAAATGTACTAGCAATAAGGAGAAAATAGGTAAATTAGACTTTATTTAAATTATGAGCATCTAATCATCAAAGACTATTTAAAAATATTTATTTATTCCCTTTTGTTGCCCTTGGTTTTTTATTGTTGTAGTTATTATTGTTGCTGTCGTTGTTGGATAGGACAGAGAGAAATGGAGAGAGGAGGGGAAGACAGAGAGAGGGAGAGAAAGATAGACACCTGCAGACCTGCTTCACCACCTATGAAGTGACCTCCCTGCAGGTGGGGAGCTGGGACCTCCAACTGGGGTCCTTACTCTGGTCCTTGTGCTTTGCGCCACCTGTGCTTAACCTGCTGCGCTACTGCCTTGAGTCCCCAAAGACACTACTAAGAGAAGAAAATATAAGCTGCAGACTGGGTGAAAATATTTTTAAAATGTATTTCCCACAGAAGATGTGTACCTCCAGTATGGAATGAACTGAAAATATAAAAATAATACAGCACTGTGTAAATATATTAACAGAGGACTTAGACTGCTGTTTTATGGTAAAAAAATATGCAAATGGTTAATAAGATGTTAAAAGGTACTTAGTGTCATAGATTTCAAGGCAATACAGATTAAAACTATACTAAATTAATTATTGACCATCATGTAACCATCATGATTTAATATTAAAGAGATATTAGTGATAACTGTTGGTGAGGATGTAGAGTAGGCAACCGGAACTTGTTGACAGGAGTTAATAAGATGGTGAACATTGCAAAGTCCTCATGTCTGCTCTACTACTCAGTAGTTCTATACCTCAGAGAAGTACATGCATATGTGTATAAAGAGATGTGCATAGAGAATGCTCATAGCAGTTTTTATTCACATCTCAAAACAGGAGAGTCAGAATATAACATTGAAATGGGACAAACTGAAATGTAGGGTTGTTTTGTATTCTTTCTGGGGGAAGATTGATGGATTACAGTAAAACAGAATGTAACATTGAAGTGAGATGAACTGTGTGTGGGCTTTTTTTTTTCCCCTCACACAATGGAATGCTGCTTTTAAATTAAAAAAAGACAAAACCCCAAATGAACTGATGTATGCAATAGTGTAGTAGACTTTCATAGACATCATGTGCTACACACAAAAGAATACCTACTCTAAGTCTCTTAAAAGTCCAAGAATATGTAAAACTAAAGTGTAATGAGAGAAGTTAGGAGTAAAATGTATTTCTGATGGAGATGGCTATTAGGAATTGTCATGAAGGAGTTTTCTAGAGTGCTGTTAATCTTTTGTTAATATCTTCAGTGTTTACATGGATGGTACACATTTTTTATGTTGTACATACAAGATCAGTACTATATATGTATGTTGTTTTTCAATTAAAAACCAAAACTATGCAGAAGATACTTTTTGTTCCCTTTAAGATGTGACTCTATTTAATATAAATATCTTGTTACATCTACTTAGATTCCTATATTAGATGCTCACATACAGTTACTGCCTTGGAACTTTTGAAGATGATTTTATAGCATGCAAACTCCATCTCCTACCTTAATAAAGACTCTATTAGTAAATAATACAGATGAAATAATTGGTATCATGTTACATTGTTTTTATAGGTTTTGTTTAAGTGAGGCTATATAATAAATTCATTTTCAATTTTAGGAGCTCATGGTGCAGCTCCCCATTTTCGAAGCGCTTTCACAGGACAACAAGGATATGACAATTCAGGACCAGGATTCTGGACTGGTTTGGGAACTGGAGGAATATTAGGATACTTGTTCGGAAGCAATAGGTAACCCTCCCCTTCCTTCCCTTTCCTTCCCCTCCTCTTACTTTGTTCACTTATTTATTAATGAGAGAAAGAACCAAAACTTAATTCTGGCACATGGGATACCAGGAATTGAATGTAGGATCTTGTGCTTGAGAGTACAAGACTTTATCCACTGTTCTACCTCCTGGGCCCTAGGTTGCTTTTGTATTTATTTCACTTATTCCTTTCTTCCTTAAGTACTTACCTCCCTCCCTTCCTCTTCTTTCCTTCCATGCTTTCTCTCATCTCTTTTCTTTCCTTTCTTTCTTTCCCTTCCTCCCCCTCCCCTCCCCTCCCCTCCCCTTTCTTCCTTTCCCTTCATTTTCTCTCTCTCTCTCTCTCTCTCTCTCTCTTTCTTTCTTCCACTTGAGCACTTTTCAGCCCTGGCTTGTGGTGCTGGGGACTGAATTTGGGATTTAGGAGCCTCAGCATCAGAGTCTCTTCTTCACATAACTATTATGATATCTCCTCTGCTCTCTCACTCTGTCATTCAGCTCTTCTTTAGAGGCTTCTCCATGTTACTGACAGTTTGAATGGATTTGTTTCTGTTAAAGAAAATAAATTGTAACAGTACTAAATCAAATTCCATATGAATGGGGAAAATATACTACATGTGTTTTATTCACTATTTTATATGTTATTTTCTCATATTGTATTTTTTTTTCAAGGTACTTCCCTATAGGTACTAGACTATAGTCAAAAGACTGTATACTCAACATCTGAGAAAACAGAAAAGGCAGGGAGAACACAATACTGGGAGGACTTTATCAGTCTGATTTAGTAGGGGAATGATGGGAGAAGCAAGGCTAAAATGAGCATGGGGCCAGATTTTGGATGTTTTTCAGTTTGAATTTTTTTTAAAATACAAATTAAGGGAGAAACTTTATTTTCTGCTACTTATCCATGGCAGTGACCATAACTATCCGAAATATAAACCAGTAATATCATGTTAGCTTTAGTATGCCAAAACATTGAGAAAAAAAAAACACACTTGACAAAGATGTTTTTCCCCGAAAGTTTAGAGGTAGGGAGATATTTAAAAACTAAAGTCACAGAAAGATTCCTGACATATTTTCATGTCTTTATAGAGCAGCCACACCTTTTTCCGACTCGTGGTACTATCCATCTTACCCTCCTTCTTACTCCAGCACATGGAATAACCGAGCTTACCCACCGTTTCATGGAGGCTCAGCACATTCAAGCTCAGAGACAAGAACCAGAACTGCATCAGGTAAGGGCTAAAATACAGAAGTTCCTATTATATGGCAGTGCTTTCATAGGATAGCAAGGATATGAAAACTTAGGACCAGGGTTCTGGACTGGATTGTGAACTGGAAGAATATCATAATATATATTCAAAAGCAAGGTAGCTTTTTTGTTTATCTTACTCTTTTTTTTTTTTGGTTATTGTCTTCAGGTATATCTCAGGGGCTTTATGTCTGTACAGTGAATCCATAGGTCTTGGTGACTGCCCCTTCCTTATCGCCCCCTTTTTATAGAGACAGATATAAAAAGGAAATGGGGAGGTAGGGAGAGAGAAAGAGAGACACCTGCAGCACTGCTTCATTGCTAGTGAAGCTTTCCCCTTCCAGTCCCCAGGGGTGACTGGGGGCTTGAACCTCGATTCCTTGTGCTTTGTAATGTGTACTCTACTGAGTGTGCTACCTCCTGACTACCATTTATCTTACTCTTTAACTCAACTTTTCTTAGTTTAAGAACTCAAGATGATTAACTATATATTTGAGCTATCATGTGTTGGTATGCTTCTAAAAACCCCTTCTGTTTCATTAGTTTAATCTTTCGTTAGTTTAATCCCTGCTTAACACTATCTATTTACATAACCACTTCATTCTATTTACATAACCGCTGTTAACAAGCACCACCCTCCCTCCAGGGCATTGGTGGTTCAGTGGTAGAATTCTTGCCTGCTCCGCCCCCTCTCCTTGTCATACCCTGATTTTCACCAGTCACTTTTCTCTCCACCCTCTCTGCGTTGCATCCTGTTCCCACCCTACTGGGCTAGTATATTTATAAGGACAAGATTGTTTGTAGTTTTTAGTTTAGTTTTTAGCTTAGCTTGGTATAGATTGCGCTACGTCCTGCATGAATAAAGAGATACTGCGTACAACCCAGCCATGAGTCCCGGGTGGTCTGTTACCTGCCCGTGAAGCCAGCCCGGCGTAAACAACAATCATGGTTCTGTTGGGTATACCTACCAGAAACATCAATAGAATAGAATAGTATACCAAGATTATAATTCAGATTCAGTCTTTTTTTTTTTTTTTTTTTTTTAACTTCTTAACATTCAGTAGGGATTTAGTGTAGAATTAACTGCTGAATTATAAGTTAATTCTTCATGGACATTGGTTTCTAAATGTGTTTAGTTCAGTAGTAGCTAGGGACCCTTTAGGTTGCAAAATGAAAGTTTTTAGGAAGAACGTTGAAATTTTAAAATCCAGTAAACTCTGGCCAATGGTTGAGCTTTGCCATACATAAGACCCAGGTTCAGCCTATCCCACACTGCCCTGGGGGAAGCTTTGGCACAGTGGTGTCTTTCCTTGTCTCCCTCTGTTTCCTCCTCCTCCTTTCTTAACTGGTGATTTAATAGTGATTTATAAGATTGTAAGATAATAGGAATATAATTCCACACTACTGCCACCACTGAAATTCTATGTCTCCTCATCTCCCTCCACCAATGATAATAACTATCATAGTTCTCCCAAAATCATAGTTATGGGTCATAGAAATACATATATATATCTTTTTCAAGTTCATGTGTTTCAGTTCTCTATATTCCATTAAGAAGTGAAATCATACCATATTTATCCTTTCTTTTTCCTCTTTCCTCTCAGATAAGCAAAAACAGTGCGTGACTTCCTTGGGTGTTCTCTAGAATCTCTCTCCTTTTTAGTGATGTTGTCAAAACAAAGTTTTCTTGTCACAAAAGTTTCAGGTCCAAATAGAACCAGGGTCCAGAGCCCTCTGGTGATCTTGCCCTAAATTTCCCCTTCTGGCAGTATGGACCAAAATTCCTTTGGGGGTGTAGAAGAAAGCTGAGTTCTGGCTTCTATAATTTCTTCTCTGCTGGACATGGACATTGGCCAGTCAGTCTATACTCCCAGCCTGTCTTAGTAGGGTAAGACTCCAGAGAGGTGAGGTTGTGTGACATGTTGGTAAGGTCCTCTGCCTAGGGTCTCTATTTGAAAAATTGGAGGCTAAAAAAGCAGTGAAGCTCCACTGACCATCTCCCTCCTACCTAAAAAAAAAAAAATTAAAATGCAATACATGTACTGAGTCACACTTTAAAATAACTGTTAGCATTTTGTTCGTGACTTTTAGTATAGTTGCTAAGAGAATATCTTGAAAAAAAAAAGGATATAAAATACCACTCTATGGAGTTAGATGTTCAACTAATTAACAGAAGATTGGAGGTAATGAGTAATGAGGGGATAATAGATTGCTGTGGATTGGATTTGTGTTCTGTAGGGGAAAGTTACAGAAAGCGGATAAATTCTTTAAATTGATAGAAAATATATCTAAATAGGTTTTAAAATTTAAGAGTGGAATTTTCGTAGTGCTGATATAAATATAATTTATAACTCACTTTGAAAAACTATTTGGTGGACTGGAGGAGAGAGAGAGAGCATAATGATTATGCAAAAAGACTTTTGTGCCTGAGGCTCCAAAGTGCCAGGTTCAATTTTCCACACCACTAAGCCAGAGGAGTAGTGCTCTGGTGTGTGTGTGAGATGTGTGAGGGAGGGAGGAAAAAGCAAGCAAGCAAGCAAACAAACAAAATTACTTGCTATTACCTACTAAAGCACGCCAGAGACTATCAGATATAAGAAAAGAAGTCTTTTTTTTTTTTTTTTTTTTTTCTCCAGGGTTATTGCTGGGCTCGGTGCCTGCACCATGAATCCACCGCTCCTGGAGGCCATTTTTCCCCTTTTGTTGCCCTAGTTGTTGCAGCCTTGTTGGCGGTTATTATTGCCATTGTTTACGTTGCTTTGTTGTTGGATAGGACAGAGAGAAATGGAGAGAGGATGGGAAGACAGAGAGAGAGGGGAGAGAAAGATAGACACCTGCAGACCTGCTTCACCGCCTGTGAAGTGACTCCCCTGCAGGTGGGGAGCCGGGGCTCGAACCGGGATCCATACGCCGGTCCCTGCGCTTTGCGCCACGTGCGCTTAACCCACTGCGCCACCGCCCGACCCCTGAAAAGAATTCTTTTTTTTTAAACAATTTCTTTTTTTTTATTTTTGAGAGAGATGCAGAGAGAGAGAGAGAGAGACAGAGAGAAACACCAAAGCACTGCTCATCTGTGGTTTATACTAGTGCAGAGGATTGAACCTGGGTCTTTTGGGGCCTCAGGCATGAGAGCTGTTTGCATAACCATTATGTTATCTCGCTACCCAGAAAAGAATTCTTACTTGTAATAGCCTACAACTGGAAAAATACTACATAACCTTCAACAGAAAAATGACTTAGGGGCTGGGTGGTGGAGCACCTAGTTGAGTGCACGTTATAATGTGTAAGGACGCAGGTTCAAGCCCACAGTCCCCACTTGCAGGAGGAAAGCTTTATAGGTGGTGAAGCAGTGCTGCAAGTGTCTATCTCCCCCTTCCTCTCAATTTCTGGCTGTCTTTATCAGATAAACAAAGATAATTAAAATTAAGGATAGAAAAATGAATTAATAAACTGTGTTATACCATGGAATACTCTTCAGCAGTTACAATGAATAAACAATTATGTGCCAGACACAATGAATATATAATAGTCGATAGATCATAATCTTATTTTATAATATGAATAAAACTAACCCATAGTAATAAATATTAAGCCTTGAGGCCATTTCCCCTATTTTGTTGCCCTTGTTGTCCTTGTTGTTGTTACCAGATAGGACAGAGAAATGGAGAGAGGAGGGGAAGACCGAGAGGGGGAGAGAAAGATAGACAACTGCAGACCTGCTTTACCACTTGTGAAGCGACTCCCCTGCAGGTGGGGAACTGAGGGCTCAAACCAGAATCCTTATGCCAGTCCTTTTGCTTTGTGTCATGTAGGCTTAACCTGCTGCACCACCGCCCAGCCCATTTCCTTATATTTTTCTTATTTGATAATAATAAGCATGAATTATAGTTGCAAATTTTATAAGCAATTTTAATGTGTTTTAATAAGTGTATAACTTTACTTTTCTTGTTTTAGGATATGGTGGTACCAGAAAACGATAAGAAAATAAAAAGTTGAAGTCAGACGTTGGATGCAAAATTTCCTGATTTTTCCTCATTTTCTCTTTAAAAAAATATACTGCCTGCTAACAACTGGAGGAAAGAGAAAGGGGCTATTCAAATGTTTTGTGGTGGTGGTGTCCTGTATAGCTTTTTGTATTCTTTTATTTGAAGCTGAGAATTTGATATTTGACAAAATGCTCGTGTAGAGAATTGTTTGTGAGTGTAACATGTCAACACATATTACAGCTTTTGAAAGTGATGCTCACTATGGAATGCTGGAAATGTACCATTTAATTTCTAAAACCTCTGATGCCATAAGAAACATTGAGAATGAAGGCTTTTATACCACTAGACCGTGAGCACAGAAATTTCATTCTTAGGTAGTTTTAGTTAATGAGTCATTACTTCTTCATAGAAACAGTAATAAGCTATTTGGTTTTTACTACTTGGTGTTTGTTGACCTTCAGACAATTATACCAAGCTTGGACTACTAATTATACTATTCTGTGGCTTTTGGTCGCTTTTTCAGTGTAGGAGCTTTGATTCCTTCCGTGGTGCTGGGATTCCAGGAGAAGGTGGAAAGCAAGTATAAAGTGTGAATAATTGTGTGCTAACAATTTATTAAAATGCTTAAATTAAAAAATATTAAAATTATTTAAAAGTGCTTAATCCTCATTCATTTCATAAGAGGTTAAGCTCAAATGCTTCAGCAAAAGTCTCTTTAATTGTAAAAGCATTTAGTTCTCTGAACTCTCAAATATTATTGTAGCAGTCTGTATCCACCTTCCATTAAAATGACAGAAAAAAGTTTCATTCTCATTCTTTATAAACCTTGACACCAATTGACAATACTTTTTTAAAAACCTTTTCCAAATAAAAAGGGGTTTATGCAGTAGCCCCTGTCTACATAGTAATTTATCATGATACTTTTGTGTTAGCTACTAGTCCTTTAATAGTTTCAAGACAGTAATGTAGAAATGTTGTGGAAGGAATTATTTGGGGGAAGAAAAAAACTACATTCAAATATTAAAATTTCAGGGGCTTGAGAGAAAGCTCACTGGGTAGGATATCTGCATTGACATACACATAACTTAGGTTTGAGACCTGGCACCATATAGGAGGTGCTATGCAGTGGAGGAAACTTTGATGCTGTGCTGTCGTCCTTGCTTTGTCTTTCTCTGTCTATCTGAGTGAAAGTGATGGTGTAAGTTGTTTGTTTTCGCTGAACAAGCAAACAGATAATCACAAAACAAACACAAACAAATCAAGTCTCCAAACTTCCTAAACCCCAAAGATTGCACAGTCTGTCTTAATTAATTTTTTGTAACCCACAGGTTTCATTTTTAGATACTGTTGCTTAGACCTTAAACTATGGGAATAAGTGAAATGGTGCCCTGACTAGAATTGTCTGTCCTTCTTTCCTTCCTTTCCTTCCCTTCCCTTTCCATTTTCCTTTTTCCTTCCTTCCCTTCCCTTTACATTTCCCTTTTTCCTTCCTTCCCTTCCCTCCCTCCCTCCCTTCTTCCCTTCCTTCCTTCCTTCCTTCCTTCCTTCCTTCTTTTTTAGTATTTTATTTATTGGATAGAGACAGAAATTGAGAGGGAAGGGGTAGACAGAGAGGAAGAGAAATAGGACAAAAGAGTGGAAGAAAGAGGGAAAGAGACAGACACCTGCAGCCCTGCTTCACCACTCGTGAAGCTTCCCCCTGCAGGTGGGCAGGTGGGGAGAATTGTCCTTTCTTCATGAGTAAAAGCTGTGTGTAAATTTTCATTTCTATTGCGGAGGAAACTGTCTTTTTAGATGTGTTATAGTAAATCCTTACACCATTCCTCCTTAGTAAGAAAAGAAATAAAAGAAAATCCAATTTATTGCTCCCCCATTGCTTATTATTTTAGGTTTAATTATTATTATTATTATTTTGCTACAGGAGTTGATAATCTTGCATTGAGTATGTTTTACTTAAACAAGGTGAAGATATTGCTAATTTAAAACTCTGTAGACTGTGCCAGCAATAGTAACCTACACATTAAACTTACTGTTCTTAAAATCCTATGCTTGTATTTCTATTTTGAACACATTATTGCTATTTATTGGATATTTCCTGATCTTGAACCTAGACCATGATGGCTTGACTAAATTCTGTCATTCAGATGCTTCCACTAGCTCTTTGAAGAAAGTGGAGTGTAGATCTCAGGATAATTAAGAGGTTATTACTGGTACTGATAAAGATTTGATTTAGTAAAGGAATTAGTGTTTGGTAGTAATTCCTAGGGAGTTATTCTAGCTAGACAGTTGAAGTAATCTATCTTGGTTTGCTTTTATGCCCATACCTAAAAATCTGACTCTTTCTAAGCCTACTTTTCTACCCTTCCTATCAATTCTGTGAGCTAGTTGATATGTGTTATTTCTGTTTTGTCCAAACTTATCATTTATGTTATTTGTTGCTAAGATTTATATTTATATTTTTATTTATAGTGAGTCTTCTAAGATTCTCTAACTGTAAGTATCAGATACTGGCTAATTGTAATCATTTATGTGGTTGACTTCCAATGTCAGTTCCTCTCTTCCTTTCTGTTTTAATCTCTAAACCAATAGTTCTCAACAATGAAGGAGTATTAGAGTAACTAGAGAACTTTTGATATATATATATATATACACACACACACATATATATATACACACACATATATATACACACACACATATATATATACACACACACACACATATATATATATATATATACACACATCTAACCCTAACCATATATATATATATATAGCTTCTCACTACCCATAATCTTGTAGGTATAATTATCTATGTTAAATATCAATTTGTCTTAATTATGGTTTGTAGTTATTCAGTTGAACACTATTCTAGGTGTGAAGGTATTTTATTGATGTGATTAAAAGTAAAAATCAGCTAAGTTGACCTTAAATGATTTGAGTAGATCTGGTAAATCAGTGTAAAAACTTTGGGAGCAGAACTAGAAACTGACCTCTAAACCAGTGGTTTTCAACACTGAATGAACAGTTTGAGTTATCACCTACCTTTCTGGATTCTGGGCTTGCCTAGCTACCTCCACTATCATGTACAACAGTTCATCCAGGAAGTAAATCCTCCCCTTGCCCTCTATATCTGTACTAGTTTGATTTTCTTGTTAAACCCCGACTTGCAGATTTTTTGTATCAGAAATGATTTTAGAAAAGGAATCTTAGGATTCAGTTTTTTTAAAAAAATATTTATTGTTTAAGTAGAGAGAATAAAAGGAAGAAAAGAACACTGCTCAGTCTCAACTAAGGTGGTGCTGGGGATTGAGCCTGTGAACTCTGGAGTCTCTGATGTACATAATTTGGTGTTCTGACAGCTGAGCTATTTCCCTGGCCCATGACTGAACTTTTTTTAAAATTTTCTTAAATTATCTTTATTTATTGGATAGAAACAGGTAGAAATCGAGAGGGAAGGGGGTGATAGGGAGGGAGAGAGACAGAGAGACACCTGCAGCCCTACTTCACCACTTGTGAAGCTTTCCCCCTGCAGGTGGGAACCAGGGGATTGAACCTGGGTCCTTGTGCATTGTAACATGTGCAGTCAACCAGTTGGTCCCCATCAGTCCCCCATGACTGAATTTTTCAAGTTAAAGTTTTTTCTAGAGTATGCTCTCTAATCTGATTAAATTGAAAATCCCTAGTGACTTTTTCTTTTCAAGAGACAGAGAGTTAAAGAGATCATAGCACTCTGCTGGGCTCAAAATGCTCATACACAAGCCAAAAGCAGGCACATTATTTAGGTGAGTTATCTTGCAAGTCCCTTTTGGTTAATTTAATGTCAAATGATGAAAGACTTGCTACATCTGCAAATTTTCTTCTATATATAATAGACTCAGAATTTATCAGGAGTCAGGTGGTAGCACAGAGGGTAAGCGCATATGGCACAAAGTACAAGGACTTGTGTAAGGATCCCGGTCCGAGCACCCGTCTCCCCACCTGCAGGGCAGTCGCTTCACAAGCGGTGAAGCAGGTCTGCAGGTGTCTATCTTTCTCTCCCCCCGTTTTCCCCTCCTCTCTCCATTTCTCTCTGTTCTATCCAACAACAATGACAACAATAATAACTACAACAATAAAACAAGGGCAACAAAAAAGAATAAATTAAAAAATATATATATCCTTCAGGCATTAAAAGGGTGAGGTATAAAATATGGTCCCTGTGGTATGCACTTAATGCACATCAAAGAACTGTGATTTTTCCAGTCAATACAGTTAGAAATGTAGGGAGTCAGGCAATGGATCTCTAAGAAGTTCTGGATTCACTGTTGTAGAGATTAAAGCTAACAGTTCTATTGGTTGGCTAAACATGGATCAATGATGGATTTCACAAACGTCAAAATGCTACAACTGCCTTGGTAGATTGTATATAGAAGCAGGGAGTCAGAGGTTTACAAAGAGTTTTAAATGTCAACAGTGGATTATCACTTAAGATCTACTCACCCAGCCTGGAAGCATCCAGAGGATACACTTTTCACCAGACCTGTAAGCAGTTTTTGAGAATGCCTTCGGCTTACACAACCTGATTGCTCTTTGAAGGTCAGAAAATATGTGAATTGCATCATTCTTAAGATTCCTAAATGCAATGGGGTTATTAATATGATCCCAGAGTAGCAGGGACAAAATGGAGGCAATTGCCAAATGTGGTTTCTATAGTAAATATAGCTGAATCAAAGTAACAATCAGAATTAGAAACCTTTGACTCTGGTTAGTTGATTGATAATAGTCTATTTGATTATAGTGCACTTAGGAAAAGAAATAAGGTGTCTACTAATCTCATGCTTCTTTTGCATAAGTAGTGTTCTAGGTCTAACAAATACAAGTCTAATCCCTGCCACAGCACCAAAAATTAATTAATTTTTGCCTTTAGGTTTATCATTGGGGCTTGGTGCTGGCACTATGAATCCACTGCTCCTGGTGGCCATTAATTTTTTTTATTTTATTTTATTTTTTTATTTTTTAAATTTTTTTTTAAATTTTTTTTTTTTTAATTTATGAAGTAGAAATCTAAGACTATAGGATAAGAGGGGTACGTTTCCACACAATTCCTACTCCCAGAACTCTGTATCCAATCACCTCCCTCAATAGCTTCCCTATTCTTTATCCCTCTGGGAGTATGAACCCAGGATCATTATATGGGGTACAGAAGGTGGAAGGTCTGGCTTCTGCAATTACTTCCCTGCTGAACATGGGTATTGGCAGGTCGATCCATACTCTCTCTTTCCCTAGTGGAGCAGGAGCCTGGGGAGGCGGGCCTCCAGGACACATGGTGGGGTGGTCTGCCCAGAGAAGTCATGTTGGCATGGTAGCATCTGGAAACTGGTGGCTGAAAGAGTTAAGATAGAAAGCATAACAAATTGTTGATTAATCATGAACCTAAAGGCAAGAATATTGCAGATGATGATTTAGGGTCTCCATTTTGGAAAAAGCTAGTAGGTCTATTTTAGGTATATTTCAAGGGGCCCATGACTTTACTAGTTTTTTGCCTGAGCCTGACAGCTAATGTGCTGGTGGACCCAGGTTATTGTCTGGGGAAATGGTATCATAGATGGAGAAAGGACTAGAAAGCTGAATCAGGGAAGAGAGTAACTTCCAAATATGGGGAAAATACATAAATATTGTTAACTGTAAACCCCATCGATTTGATCTGGGGCCCACATTCAGCACAAGAGCCTAAGTAACCTCTACATCCCTGTAGGTCTGAGCTTGCATTCTGTGGTCATGGCTAGAAACATTCCAGGCCTCACTAATTTCAGGACCCATTTTCCTTGGGTAGTAGGTAGAGTATGTTGTCCAACCTCCCTTTGGAGAATGGAACAGTCTCTACCCTTGTTGATCCACATTGAGGGAAAGGTCCTCTAGGGACCCACAAAGGGGTCCATTATGTTGTTGCTGATGGAGATGACCAGTGACAGTGGTGAGAGGGATCTGTTAGAGGTCTAGGCCTATCATTGTCTGTGTGGGAATCTCAGGACTTCCTGACTAGGGCCTGGTGGCTTTTTTGCCCATTTAATTGGATAGGACAGAGAAATTGAGAGAGGAAGGGGAGATAAAGTGGGAGAGAGGAAGATGGATACTTGCAGACCTGCTTTGCTGCTTGTGAAATGTCCCCCCTGCACATGGGGAGCCGGGGGTCAAACTGGGATTTACACAGTCTTAGTGCTTAACCAGGTGGGCCACTTTCCTCCATCTCAAATTATATTGTTAATCTTTTTTTTTTTTTTCTTTCAGCCTTCCCCTAGATGGCCTATGTTTTTATACATTGGGGGAAGGTAAATAGTTATTTAGGGATAACTGAATATTGTCTCTGAACTAATACTATTCTAGGAGGTAGAAATACTAAGGGCCATAGTCAGTAGGAACTTAATGGAGATCAGATGACTAAGAAAGTTTTAGGTCAAATTTATCTCCTAGTTTGTTCAGTTCTTGAGTGTAGCCTGTGTTCATTCCCCCAGTTCTAGAGTACACATACATACATAATATGTTAGAATTCTCTGATTTTTTGTACTTAAGAATTTTTATGGTAAGAGAAAACAAGTGGAAGCTTTTAGAACTGCCTTTACCTACAGAAAAACTATAAACTGCCACACAAGTTCATTGACCACTTCTTAAGACTTTGCTATTGGGGTCCGGGCGGTGGCACATCCAGTTAAGCGCACATAGTGCAAAGTGCAAGGACCTGCTCAAGAATCCTGGTTCGTGCCCCAAGTTCCCCACCTGCAGGGAGTCGCTTCACAGGTGGTGGAGCAGGTCTGTAGGTGTCTTTTTCTCCCTCTCTATCTTTCCCTCCCCTCTCAGTTTCTCTCTGTCCTATCCAATAAAATGGAAAAAAAAATCCCACCAGGAGTAGTGGATTCATAGTGCAAAAAACAAAACAAAAAAAGACCTTGTCACTGCATTGATCAGTGTTTCCAGATAGTTCCCGAGTTCCCCTCTTTTAAAAACCATCTCCCCCTCCCTCTATCTTTCTCTGACAGAAACTGAGAGGGCAAAGTCCCAGGTTCAATCCCCTGTACCACCATAAACCACAGCTGAGCAGTGCTCTGGAAAAAAGAAAGAAATTGAGAGGGGCAGGGGAGTAATAAGGAATGAGACACCTGTAGCGCAACTTCATGGATCATGATTTCCCCCCTGCAGGTGGGGATCTGGGGCTTGAACCCTGGCCCTTGAGCATGGTAACATGTATTCAACCAGGTGTGCCGCTACCACTATTGTTTATAAGACAGCTGGATCAGCTGGTTCAGGAACCTCTTCCTTCACCAGTATAATAAGGAATACACTACTAGTGTACTGACATAAAAAAGAACAACCAAGATAACTCTCATGGAAATGGACACTACAATATTAAAAAGAGTTAATGGGTTACTGACATGACAGGTTGTAACTCAGAGGCAAATGTGGATGTAATTCCATTTTGAGCAGGAGACCTGGTGTATATTTAAGATGGATCTGCACGAAATTCTGACTCTACCTAGAAGATAGTGGTGAAAAGAAATCCTGGGTGTAACTTTGAGCTATGTATCTGAAATAGTGGAGGCAAGAGATGTATGAGCATTTTTTTTGGTAGACAATGGCTTATGATTTGTATGATCAAGTTTTGAAATAATAAAATTGGTGGCTGGGGAAATTGATCAACTGATAAAGCATGGGATTTGCATTCCTGAGTTTCCCAGTTTGACCCCTGGTGCTGCATATATCAAAGTAGTCCTCTGACACATGGTACACACACATACACACACACACACAGACACACACACACACACGTTTCTCTGTCATGTGAAATTAACATAAACCTTTAAAAAATAAAAACTAACCATGAGAAAATGAAAACTGGTAAGATCTGAGGAGTAAGTAGATGGATCTCTGAACAGACCAAAATAATTTTTGTGCAGTGTAAATGCTCACAAAAGGGCAATGGCAGCAGTAGGAATTCTTACCAGATACCATTTTTTCTTTTTAATGTTTATTTATTTATTATTGGATATAGACAGAAATTGAGAGTGAGGGGCTGGGCGGTGGCACGCCTGGTTGAATGCACATAATGCGCATGAACCTGGATTCCAGTCCCTGGTCCCCACCTGTAGGGGGAAAGCTTTGTGAGTGGAGAAGCTGTGTTGCACGTGTCTCTCTCCCTCTCTATCATCCTGTTCCCTCTCAATTTATGGCTGTCTCTATCCAATAAATAATATAATCTCAAAAAAAAAATTGAGAGTGTAGGGGGAGGTAGAGAGGAAAAGAGACACCTGCAGCCCTGCTGTACTATTTGCAAGATTTCCCCTGTAGGTGGGAACCAGAAGCTTGAACCTCAGTTTTTGTTTGTTTGTTTTTTGTTTAGTGATTCAATATTAATTTACAAAATTACATGTCAATAGGGGTATAGTTCCACACTGTTCCCACCACCTGAGTTCTGAATCCCTGATCCCTATATTGCAGTAATCCACAGTTCTCCCAGGATTGCAGACATGGGTTAACCATCATCTCTACATCTATCTGTCTACATTTGTACATAATTGCCCCCTTTTTCTTCCAGATACAATCCTCTCTTCCCCTCCAAGCCACATATAACCCTGCTACTTCATTCAAATTCAAATATCTCTCCCATTTTCATTCTCTCTCTCTGGAACCTGATAGAGCTTGTGTTCAGAGTCCTCTTGTCCTCTTCCTCCTATCACTTCTCCCTCACTGGGAATATGGATCAAAGTTTTTGGGGTGCAGAAGTGTTGGTCTGCTTCTAAATTCTGCTTCTAAGACCCCTTCTGTTTCATTGGTTTAATTCCCCCTGCTTAACACTGTATTCTATTTACATAACCACTGTTAACTAAACACCACCCTGCCTTCAGGGCATTGGTTTAATCCTCATTGTTTTGCACGCTTTTTCCTTCTCCCCACCCCCTATCCTACGTACATCCTCTTTGGACCTGAGTCTTCAGCCTCAGGATATATAAGGACAAGATTGTAATTAGAGATAGCTTAGATTGCACTGCATTCCACATGAATAAAGACTGAACTGTGTACCACTCAGCCATGAGTCCCTGGTCATCTCTCTCTCCCATCTGTGAAGTTATCCTGACACAGAAGGTAGGAGTTCTGGCTTCTGTAATTGCTTCTCCACTGGATTTGGGCATTGGCAGGTTGATCCATATCCCCAGCCTGTCTCTATCTTTCCCTAGTGAGGTAGAGCTCTGGAGAGGCGAGGTTCTAGGAAATATTGGTGAGGTCATCTGCCCAGGGAAGTCAGGGTGGAATCATGATAGTATCTGCAAATTGGTGTCTGGAAGGCAGCAGGATATAAAGTGAGACAAAATAGTTAATGAACAGGAACCAAAAAGTAGGAACAGAGCAGATGAGATAAGGAATCTCAGGGTAGAAGAAAGTTAGGAAGTCCACTCTAGGCATATTTCTAGGGGCCCACGTCTTTTTTTTTTTTTTTTAATTTATTTATAAAATAAAAAAATCTTGACAAGACCATAGGCAAAGAGGAGTACAATTCCACACAATTCCCACTACTAGAGTTCGGTATCCTATCCCCTCCTTTGAAAGCTTTCCTATTTTTTATCCCTCTGGGAGCTTGGACCCAGGATCATTATGGGGCACAGATGATGGAAGGTCTGGCTTCTGTAATTGCTTCCCCACTGAACATGGGCATTGTCAGGTCAATTCATACTCTCAGGATGTCCTTATCTTTCCTAGTAGGGCAGGGCTCTGGGGAGGCAGGGTTTCAGGATACATTGGTGAGGTCGTCTGCCCAGGGAAGTCAGGTTGGCGTCATAGTAGCATCTGTAACTTGGTGGCCGAAAAAGAATCAAGATATAAAGCATATATGAATATAGTATATATGAATATACTACCCAGAGCCATCTACAAATTTAATGCTATCCCCACAAGATACCAACCACATTTTTTAGGAGAATAGAACAAATGCTACAACTGTTTATCTGGAACCAGAAAAGACCTAGAATTGCCAAAACAATCTTGAGAAGAACAGAACTGGAGGCATCACACTCAGATCTCAAATTGTATTACAGGACCATTGTCATCAAAACTGCTTGGTACTGGAACATGAATAGACACACTGACCAGTGGAATAGAATTGAGAGCCCAGAAGTAAGCCCCCACACCTATGGACATCCAGTCTTTGACAAAGGTGCCCAGACTATTAAATGGGGAAAGATGAGTCATTTTCAACAAATGGTGTTGGAAAAAAAGGGTTGAAACATGCAGAAGAATGAAACTGAACCACTGTATTTTGCCAAACACAAAAGTAAATTCCAAGTGGATCAGGGACTTGGATGTTAGACCAGAAACTATAAGATACTTAGAGGAAAACATTGGCAGAACTCTTTTCTGCATACATTTTGAAGACATCTTCAATGAAATGAATCCAATTGCAAAGAAGACTAAGGCAAGCATAAACCTCAAATTTAAAAAGCTTCTGTACAACAAAAGAAACTACTAGCCAAACCAAGAGACCCCTCACAGAATGGGAGAAGAACTTTACATGCCGTACATCAGACAGAGTCTAATAACCAAAATTTATAAAGAGTTTTTCAAACTCAACAACAAGAAAACAAATAACCCCATCCAAAAATGGGGAGAGGACATGGACAGAATATTCACCACAGAAGAGATCTAAATGGCCGAGAAGCACATGAAAAAGTTCCCCAAGTCTTTGATTGGCAGAGAATTGCAAATAAAGACAACAGTAAGATACCACTTCACTCCTGTGAGAATGTCATATATCAGAAAATATGGCAGCAATAAATGCTGCAGAGGTTGTGGGGTCAATGGAACCCTCTTGCATTGTTGGTGGGAATGTCAATTGGTCCAGCCCCTGTGGGGAGCAGTCTGGAGAACTCTCAGAAGGCTAGAAATGGACCTACCCTATGATCCTGCAATTTCTCTCCTGGGGATATATAACTAAGGAACCCAACACACCCATCCAAAAAGATCTGTCTGCACATATTTTTTTCGCAGCATAATTTGTAATATCAAAAACCTGGAAGCAACCCAGGTGTCCAACAACAGATGAGTGGCTGAGCAAGTTGTCGTCTATATACACAATGGAATTACTATTCAGCTATAAAAAATGGTGACTTCACTGTTTTCAGCCCATCTTGGATGGAGCTGGAAGAAATCATGTTAAGTGAAATAAGTCAGAAACAGAAGGATGAATATCTCACTCTCAGGCAGAAGTTAAAGAACAAGATCAGTAGACAAAACACTAAGCAGAATTTGGACTGGAGATGGTGTGTTGTACCAATGTAAAAGACTCTGAGGTGGGTGGGAGGAGGAGAGTACAGATCCAAAAAGGATGACAGAGAACCTAGTGGGGGTTGTATTGTTATGTGGAAAACCGAGAAATGTTATGCATGTACAAATTATTGTATTTACTGTCAAATGTAAACCATTAATCCCCCAATAAAGAAAAAAAAGATATAAAGTGTAACAAATTGTTGACTAATCAGAAACCTAAAGACAGATGTATAGCAGATGAGATTTAGGGGTCTCCATTTTGGAAAAAACTAGTAGGCCTATTTTAGGTATATTCCAGGGGAGCCCATGATTTTAACTAATTTTTGCTAGAGCCTGACAACTAACACCCAGATAGGCCAAGGGTATTGTTTGGGGAGATGGTGTCAGAGTTGGAAATAGGAGTAGAAAGCTGTATCAGGGAAGAAGGTAGCTCCCAAATATGGGAAAAGTATATAAATATGGGTAACTAAAAAAACCTCATCAATTTGCTCTGGGGCCCATATTCAGTGCAGGGGCCTGTGTAACCACTCCATCCCTATAGATCTGAGCTCACATTGTGTGGTCATACCTAGGGGGCCCACGTCTATGGTAGTCCCTGCCTGAGTTTGATAGCTAGCAAGAAGTTGGATAAAAACATTGTCTGATAAGATGGTGTCAGAGTTGAGAAAAGGGCTATAAAGTTGGATTAGGGCAGAGAGTAGCTCTCTTTAAAATATTCTTTGGATAGAGTTAACAAAAATTTTTTTCCCATAAAGAATAAATTTTTACATGACATTGTATTACAGCATATTGATATAGCATAATTTAACATGCCCATCCCTTTATTGATAAATATTTGCTATATTTCAAGTTATCTCCCCCTATTTTTAGCAATGCGACAATGAAAAAAATATGATTTGTTGTTGATATCACTAAAAGTACTATTAATATTTATACATATAATAGCTATCACTACAAGATGCTTATATCTATAATAGCTGTAGTTCCTTAACCTATTGGTTCTAGTATTCTTGCTTTCTTGAAAATTATGACTAACTTTGAAGAATATGACAAATTTTATCTCCTCTTACATATAGTAATTCATTGCGTGTGGTGTTTCCTAATTAAAACTTTAAAAAAATTATCGTTATTTGTTGGATAGAGACAGCCAGAAATTGAGAGGGTAGGGAGAGGTAGGGAGTGTGAGAGAGACACCTGCAGCACTGCTTCACCACTTTCAAAGCTTTCCCCCAGTAGGTGGAGACTGTAGGTGGGGACTTGAATTCAGGTCCTTGTGCATTGTAATAGTGCACTCAACCATGTGCATCACCACCTGACCCCTCCAATTTTTTTTTTTTTTTTTTTTACCAGAGCACTGCTTAGCTTTGGCTGATGGTGGTGCAGGGGATTTGGAGTTTGGTACAAAGTGAATCCAAAATTTTAGTATGCATTTCTCAGCAATGTTGCTTGCTACTTTTTAGTTTTTTCTAAATTTATCACTAGAGGGCAATAATGCTCCGCTATATAAAATACAATGAACAACAGAATCTCTTTTTTTTCCTTTCAATATTTAGTATATTTATCTATGTATTTAGTCACCAGGGTTATTGCTGACGGTTATGACCCAACCATGCCTGATACAGATTCCCCTCCCCCTTTTTCTTCCTTTAGATAGAGGGCGAGATACAGAGAAAAAGAAAGAGGGAAGGAGAGATACCACAGCACCATTCTATGACTCATGAAGCATCCTTTCTGCAGGTGATAGTACTATGTGGTAGTCCAGGGCTTGAACTTGGGTCCTCATGCATGGTAATATGTGTGCTCTACCAGATAAGCCACCTGCCCAGCCCTTGAGTGAGTTTTAATGCTGTTATAGACCTGCTGGTTAAATTATGTTCTCCCGGGCTCTTACTAGAATATAAAGGTTGCTTATATTATAGTTCTCTTTTCTTTCTTTTTCTTTTTTAAAAACAAGGTATATATCTTATTCACATTTTAGTTCATATAAAATTTGGCACTTTCCTATATATGAAAACATAAACAGATTCTGATGACTTGGTATCATCTTCTCTATTGCCACTCAGGTTCAAGGTTTCCTCTGATCTCACTGAATTTTTTCTGCACTTTCAGTAACTGCAATAGCACACACACAGTCTCAAAATCTCATTGATCAACACATTGCTCAGACTAATTCTTAAATGGGTAGGCACTGACTTCTGGTCATCACAGTTTCTCAAGGATTCTGGCTGATTGAGGCGTTCTTTTAGTGTGTCCTGCTGCCCCAGAAAGAAGGACATATTGGATTCACACCGTATTTTAAAGATTCTGTTCAGGTCCGTTATTTGTATTCTGTTTCTATTGGTCAAAGCAAGTCACATGGCTATACCTAATTTTAATATGGTAGAAAAGTAGAATTTAGAAGTGGGCCTGGACTTGAAAAGCAAATATAGTTAGTATTCAGGAGTAATAGAATCAAATGATTAAAAATTTTCTATCCTAGGACTTTCCATCATTCTTAATCTGTTGCATTTTCCCCATGGTATTTATTATCTTCTAATTTATAACAATTTACTTTATAATAATTATTTTTTATATTTATTTTTTCTTTTGTCACCCTTGTTTTTTACTGTTGTTGTAGTTGTTGTTATTGATATCGTCATTGTTAGATAGGACAGAGAGAAATGGAGAGAGGAGGGGGAAGACAGAGAGGGGGAGAGAAAGATAGACACCTGCAGACTTGCTTCACTGCCTGTGAAACGACTCCCCTTCAGGTGGGGAGCCAGGAGCTTGAACTCAATTTTTACGCCCCTTGTGCTTTGTGCCACGTGCTCTTAACCTGCTGCATTACTGCCCGACTTCCCTTTATAATTATTTTTATACTTTTCTTCATTAAACTAGTAGCTTCACATGAGCAGGCATTTTTTGTCTAAGTTGTTTGACACTGTAACAATATTGCTCAGAACAGTGTCTCTTATTAGCAGACATTTAGTAAGTATATACTGAATGAATAAATAATTGGTCATACACCATGTTTGCTTTTCTCATATAGTAACTCAACATGTATGCTTTAACTAGCAAGAGAGGGACCATGGGTTTGTATTAGATACCCTTTGATATTCCTTTCAAAGTCTCGCACTGTTCAGTTCAATATAATTTGCTTGCCTTATGTTTTCTTTGATTTGCCCCCCTATTTTAGCGATAGTTTATCTTTCTGTTTGAACTGACTGTGACAATTATCATTTTTTCACCTTGAAGATAATTCTTTTTAAAATGTCACTGAGAAGTTTTTTTTGTAGTTACTTTTTCTTTTGGTGTTTAAAATATTTCTTTTGTTTTAGTATTTTGTAGTGCAATAAGGTTTATATTTCCTTCTTTTTAAAATTAAAACAATCCTTTAATTTTCTTTAATGTTTTAACCTCAACATTTATTTTATTTTTCTATTTCACTTCTGGAGTAATTTAATGATAGTGTGCGAGATTATAATATTACACAAGTGTAGGTCCACACTGCACCTGCTATCAGTGTTCTCTGACACCCTCAGCCTCCATGAAAACCACCATCGTTCTCACAAAGTCTTAGAAACAGCTTTTTTTTTTTTTTTGCAAGTTCATGTGTTTCAGCTGACTTTCTTCTCACTCATCATTTGAGTATGAAAATGCCATATGTTATGTATATTTTATTTTCTGCTACATTACTGAATATAATAATTTTTTGAAGATTTCTAGTTACTTTTTGGTAGACTCTAATATTTCTAGACATGCTATCACGGAATCTGTAAATAGTGATAGTTTGATTTCTTCCTTTCCTATTTGAATTACTTTAATATCTCCTTGCCTGACTGCACTGGCAAGAAATTCCAGGACAAATTGAGTAGTCCTTCACCTATCACTAGGAATGAGAAATTATAATCCTGTGTCAGCACCTGTACTGTAAGCTGTTAATACCCCAATCAAATGATAAAAATAGTGGATATCCTTATCTAATTACAGAAAACTTTTTTCCCCCACTGAGTATGATACTATCTGTGGGTTTGTTATATGTGACTTTTATTATGTTGAAGAATTTTCCTTTCACTCCAAATTTCTTAATAGTTTTATCTTAAATGGGTGTTCACTCTTATCAAATGCCATTTCATAATCTTTTGAAATCACTATGCACTTTTTTATCTGTCTTATTGTTGATATGGTGTATTATGTTAATTTATTTGCACATATTGAACCAACCCTGCATTCTGGGATTAATCCAACATGATTCTGATGGATTATATTCTTTATATGTTGTGTTTTTAACTTGCCAGTATTTTTTTGAGGATCTTTGGGTTAATGTTTAACATATATATATATATATATATATATACACATATATATATATATTTCTGTTTTGATAAAATCATTTACTGCTTCAGAGATCAGAGTGATATTGGCCTTATGGAACGTGTTTGGGAGTGTTTCTCCCACATCATTTTTTGGGAGAATTTGAAGAGGATGGGTGTTAGTTCTTCTTTGAATGTCTTACAGAATTCATTAATGTAGCTGTGCCTTTACAATTTCTTTCTCTCTCTCTTTTTCTCTCTCTTTCTTTCTTCCTTCCTTCCTTTTTTTTTCAATTTGACCTTTATAGTGAATCTTTTCAACTTTTTAATTTTATTTATTTATTTGCCAGAGCATTGCTCTGCTCTAGCTTATGGTAGTGCTGGGCATTGAACCTGGGACCTTTGGTGTCTTAGGCATGAAAGTCTTTTTGCAAAACCATTATGCTATCTCTCCAGCCGTGGTTTTGTGCCTTTATTCTTGGGTTATTGCTTTAATATCTGCACTAGTTATTGGCCTGTTGAGGCTATATCCTCCTGTACTAGGTTTGACAAGTGATATGACTCTACGAATGTGTCTATTTTATTTAGGTTGTCCAATTTATTTGCATGAAGAAATCCATAATAATCTTGTATGATCCTTTTGGATGGATGTGTTGGGTTCCTTAGTATATATCCCCAGGAGAGGATATAAATCCTAATAGGATATATCCTATTCTCTGCCTTTTGGATCTCTTCTGTGGTGAATTTTCTGTTCATGTCCTCTCCCTATTTTTGGATGGGGTTAATTGTTTTCTTGTTGTTGAGTTTGGCAAGCTCTTTATATATTTTGGTTATTAGCCTCTTGTCTGATGTATGGCATGTAAAGATCTTCTCTCATTCTGTGAGAAGTCTTTTGGTTTGGGTAGTGGTTTCTTTTGCTGTGCAGAAGCTTTTTAATTTGATGTGGTCCCATAGGTTTATGCTTGCCTTAGTCCTCTTTGTAACTGGATTCATTTCATTGAAGATGTCCTTAAAATGTATGCGGAAAAGAGTTCTGCCAATATTTTCTCTAAGTATTTGATAGTTTCTTGTCTAACATCCAAGTCCTTGATCCACTTGGAATTTACTTTTGTGTTTGGTGAAATATAGTGGTTCAGTTTCATTCTTCTGCATGTCTCAGCCCTTTTTTTTTCCAACACCCTTTGTTGAAAAATAACTCATTTTTCCCCTATTAAGTCTGGGCACCTTTGTCAAAGAATAGATGTCCATAGGTGTGGGGGCTTACTTCTGGGCTCTCAATTCTATTCCACTGGTCAATGTGTCTATTCATGTTCCAGTACCAAGCAGTTTTTATGACAATGGCCCTGTAATACAATTTGAGATCTGAGAGTGTGATGCCTCCAGTTCTGTTCTTTCTTCTCAAGATTGTTTTGGCAATTCTTTTCTGGTTCCAGATAAACATTTGTAGCATTTGTTCTATTCTCCTAAAAATGTGGTTGGTCTTTTGATGGGGATAGCATTAAATTTGTAGATGGCTCTGGGTAGTATATTCATTTTGATGATGTTAATTCTTCCAAGCCATGAACATGGAATATCTTTCCACTTCTTTGTGTCTTTTTCAATTTCCTTGAGTAGTAACTCATAATTTTCAGTATACAAGTCTTTCAATTCTTTGGTTAGGTTTATTCCTAGATATTTTATAGTTTTTGTTGCTATAGTAAAAGGAATTGATTTCTGGATTTCATGTTCTTCCAACTTAGTGTTTGCATAGAGGAATGCCACTGACTTTTGAATGTTAATTTTGTAGCCTGACACCTTAGTGTATTGCCTGACGACTTCCAAAAGCTTCTTGCTGGATTCCTTAGGTTTTTCTATGTATACCATCATGTCATCTGCAAATAGGGAGAGTTTGACTTCTTCTCTTCCAATCTGTATGCCTTTAATTCCTTGCTCCTGCCTGATTGCTATGGCAAGAACTTCCAACACTATGTTGAATATTAATGGTGATAGTGGGCAGCCCTGTCTAGTACTGATCTGAGGGGAAATGCTTCCATTTTTTCACCGTGGAGTATGATGTTGGCTGTAGGTTTGCTATATCTAGACTCCACTATCTTGAGGAATTTTTCATCTATTCCCATTTTTTGTAGTGTTTTGATTATAAAGGGATATTGTATTTTGTCAAAGGCTTTCTCTGCATCTATTGATACGACCATGTGGTTTTTGGTCTTGCTCTTATTGATGTGGTGGATTATGTAGATTGATTTACGTATATTAAACCAACTTTGCATGCTTGTGATAAACCCCACTTGATCATGATTAACAATCTTTTTAATATACTGCTGTATCCGGTTGGCTAGAATTTTGTTCACTATTTTAGCATCTAAGTTCATCAGAGATATTGGTCTGTAGTTTTCTTTTTTGGTTGTGTCCCTGTCTGCTTTTGCTATCAAAATGATGTTGGCTTCATAGAAGCTGGAAGAAAATATTCTAGTGTCTTCAATCTTCTGGAAGACTTTTAAAAGTAGAGGTGTTAGTTCTTCCTTGAAGATTTTGTAGAATTCATTAGTAAAACCATCTGGTCCAGCACTTTTATTCTTGGGAAGGTTTTTGATAACTGTTTCAATTTCATTACCTGTGATGGGCCTATTCATATTATCTAGTTCATCTTTACTTAATTTTGGAAGTTTGTAGGTATCTAGGAAATTGTCCATTTCTTCCAGGTTCTCTAGCTTTTTCACATAATATTGTTCATAGAAGTCTCGCATGATGTGCTGAATTTCTGCGGTGTCTGTTGTCATATCTCTCTTTCATTTGTGATCCTATTTATTTGGGTCATCTTCCTTTTTTGCTCTATGATTCTGGCTAAAGGTTTGTTGATTTTGTTCACTCTTTTGAAGAACCAACATTTACTTTCATTGATCTTTTGTATGGTTTTCTTATTTTCAATGTTATTGATTTCTGCCCTAACTTCAGTGTTTTCTGTCCTTTGGTTGCTTTAGGGCTTCTTTGTTCTTCTTCTTCTAGGTCTTTAAGATGTGCAATCAGGCTGTTGATTTGTGCTTTTTCTTGTTTCCTAATGTGCGCTTGTATGGCTATGAACTTCCCTTTTAGTACTGCCTTAGTTGTGTCCCAAATATTCAAATATTTTGATAGCTTGTGTCTTCATTTTCATTGAACTCTCAAAACATTTTGATTTCTTCCTTTATTTCCTCTTTGACCCTGTAGTTGTTAAGAAGTGTACTGTTGAGCTTCCACATTTTGGGACTTTTACTAATCTTTTGTTGATTGTTAAGTGTTAGTTTAATTCCACTGTGGTCTGAGAAGATGCTTGGGATGATTTCAGTGCTCTTGAATTTTTTGATGCTGTCTTTGTGGCCTAACATATAGTCTATCCTTGAGAATGACCCATGTGGATTTGAGTAAAATGTGTATTCCAGTTTCTTGGGGTGAGTCACTCTGAAAATGTCCAATAGTTCCAGTTTATCTATCTCTTCATTTAGCTCCCTTATGTCTTTATTTATTTTCTACCTGGATGATCTGTCAAGTTGAGAGAGTGGGGTATTGAAGTCTCCTACTATGACCGTATTGCTGTTAATATATTGCTGTAGCTCTTTCTGTAGATGTTTGATGTATTTAGATGGCTTCTCATTGAGTGCATAGATGTTAATAATTATTAAGTCCTCTTGATTGACTGATCCTCTGAGCATTAAGTAGTGTCCATCCCTGTTTTTTAAAATTTTATTTACTTTAAAGTCTATCATGTCAGATATGAGAATAGGTGTTCCTGCCCTTTTTTGTGGGCCATTGGCATGTATGATAGTTTTCCATCCTTTCACTTTGAGTCTGTGTTTGTCTTGCTGATTTAGGTGGGTTTCCTGTAGACAACATATTGTTGGGTTGTATTTTCTGATCCATCTTCCTACTCTGTGTCTTTTAATAGGTGAATTCAGGCCATTGACATTTATTGATATCAAAGATTGAAGATATTTTAAAGCCATTCTTGAAGAGTTTTAGAGTGTTTTGATAGATGGCATACTTATGGTGGCCTGACTGTTTATAGGAGAGCTTTCAGAACTTCTCTCATGGCAGGCTTGTTGATAGTTGATTCTTTCAACTGTTACTTGTCTGAGAAGGTTTATATGCCTCCATCTAGTCTGAATGACAGTCTAGCAGGATACAGTAGTCTTGGTTGAAAGCCCTTCTTATTAAGCACTCAATAGATATCTTGCCATTCTCTTTTGGCCTGTAGTCTTTGTATGGAGATGTCTGCTGCTAATCTTATGTGTTTTCCTCTGTAGGTGACTCTTTGTTTTTCTCTTGCAGCCTTCAGAATCCTTTCTTTATCCTTATTCCTTTCCATTTTAAATATGATTTGTCTTAGTGTCTTAAGTCTGGGTTAATTCTGACCCTCTGGGCTTCTTGATCCTTCATGTCTTTGATGTTGTCTAGACTAGAGAAGTTCTCAGTTATTATGTCCTGAAGAATGCTTTCTTCCTCTCCCACTCTTTCTTCCTCTGTTAAGCCAATGATGTGTATATTATTTCTTTTGAGGTCATCCCATAGGTCTCTGTTGTTGTTTTCAGAATCTCTTAATCTCTTTTTGAGATTTCTTACTTCTTTTTTAGTTGTCTCTAATTCATCCTCTATCTTGCTAATTCTGTCTTCAGCCTCATCAATTCTATTCTTTCTCCCCTCTACTGTTTTTCTGGAGTTCATCTATTTTGTTACCCTGTTCTGATATTGTTTTAGCTTGTTCAGCTAGTTGTGTTCTTAGCTCAGCCATTTCAGCTTTCAGCTCTCTAATAACCTTGAGATAATTAGTGTTTTCTTTCAGAGTCTCATTTGTTGTTTCTGCATTTTTGATAATTCTTTCAAACTCTTGACTCTCTCCTGTGATTATTTTCTTAACTATTGTTTGGATGTTGACCTCATTATTTTGTGCTTCAACCTTTGGGGGGCTTATAGTTGGACTCTTGTCCTGGTTCATTTCTCCAATATTTCTTCTTGTTGGTTTAACCTTTTTATATAGTATGTTTGAGGTCTCTCTCTCAGTATTTTTCAAATTACTGATCACTCTTGCCTAGCTTGACTTGTGTCTACGTAAGGTAGTTAAAGAGTTCACAGTTGTGGAATTTGACAGTTGTTTCAATATTATTTAATCCCTGAGTTGTAGGTCAGTGGCTTAAAAGCCTCTTTTGTTCTTTTTCTTCCCTGTTGGCTATGGGAGCCTGAGGGATTTTAAACTGTAAGTAGGCTCCTTAGCTTAATCACTGACTCCTGACCAAGAGATAAAACAGGTTGGGGCAGAGATAATCCAGTGGTTATGCAGACTCTCACAGCCCCACCTCTAGGCTGCAGAGGTATAGATCTTCTCCTGAGTTTCCTGGTTAGCTCTCTGTCCCCTGGCATCAGTACAGGGCCTTCCTGCCACTGCTCCAGATTCTGAGGGCAGTAGCAATGGACACACACAGTTGCATTTGGTGAGTCTTAGGGGAGTTCTCTCCTCCTTTCAGCTGACTTTTTGTTGGTGAAACAGACTGGAGGTAGTGTCTCAACTGCTAAACTGCTGGACTGTTACCAGCCACTTAATCTCTCCCTAGTCTCCTCTCTGCCCATGCACCACATGTGTTTGCATTCACCAGTGACTTGGTGGGTTCCTGAAGTCATTCTGCTCCTGTCTTGTTTTGGTCCCAGGTGGTCTCCTTTGGTATTCCTAGTTGAACTGGGAGAGGAGAGGAGAGAAACACAGTAGCTGCTGCTCCGTAGCTCTGCCTCTGGTAATTCTTATTTTACATGTGTTGTTCCACTCCCTCCTTGTATCCAGAGTTTGTGAGACAAATTGAGGAATATTGCATGACATTTGTGAATCTTTTTTCCTGCATGTGGGAACCAGAGATTAAATCTGGGTTCTCACACATGGCAATGTGTGTTATCTATTGGCTGCACCACCACCTAGCCCCACATGGTACTACTCTTTCTTTCACATTACTTTTTAATGCTACCATGATGTCAACCTGACCTCCCTGGGCAGATGACCTCACTAATGTGTTCTGGAACCACACCTCTACAGAGCCCTACTTCACTAGAGAAAGATAGAGACAGGCTGGGAGTATGGATCAACCTGCCAACACCCATGTCCACTTACAGAAGCTAGACCTTCCACTTGTATCGCATAATGATCCTGGGTCCATGATCCCAGAGAGATAAAGAATAGGAAAGCTTCCAGTGGAGGGGATGGGATGCAGAGCTCTGGTGGTGTGAATTGTGTGGAATTGTACCCCTCTTATCCAATGGACTTGTTGTTCATTAATAAATTAAGAAAAAACAAAACAAAACAACAACAAAAAGAAAAACCAAAAAAATTCCTCCCATCTCATTCTGATTTCTTTTTTAATTGCATGATTACCCACCACAGACTGATATATCCATTTTATTCAATTCATTACTGTTTGTCCAAATTCTATTTGAATGTCTAATACTGCATTTGCTTTCCTGCAGGTACCTTCAACTCTTTCAGCCTCTCCTTCTGAAACACAGCCCGAACTATGCTAAAATCCAGCATCCTCTAGCTCCTATGAGGCTTTCATTATTTCTAGAGAAAATATCCAATAAAGCAGAACAATAAGAGATCAAATTCATAAGTAACAAACCTCAGTTTACATTCAGTCATGTCACATGCCTTTCCAATGTTCTCTACTAAATCCCTCTTCCATTTTCTTTTCTTTATTTTTCCCCTCTTTTGTTTTCTATAGCTATTTTATATCCCTCTACTCCAGTGAATCCCTGCTTTCTTCCTTATTTGGAGGTTCTAGGAGGGGAGCGCAACTAGCTAAGATGAAATATAAGACATTCATATTTCATCCACCAAACTATCACAACTAATTCCTTTTTGCTTCCACTACACATGGAGAAGAGAAGTGTTTCCTCCTTAATGAGAGTTGTATTTCTCCATATTTGCTCCTGATGAAGTCTTCTTTATACTCAGTCTTACTGTTCATCCAAGTTGTTAATATGGCCATTTCTTCTTCTAGCGTTTGCCCTTCTTCCATAGCCAGTCAACAGCGTCAGGTTGAGCCTGATGTAAAGTTTCAAGACCTCCTTTGAATCTAGAGAGGTGGCAGTTGTTGACTATGTGGGTCATAGTCTGTCTGGAGCCGCAGGGGCAGTTCGGGTCGTCTCTGGCTCCCCAGCGATGGAACATAGCGGCACACCGGCCATGGCCTGTTCGATAGCGATTGAGGAGGGCCCAATCATAATGTGCTAGGTCAAAGCCGGGTTGATGCTTGCAGGGGTCTGTGATGAGGTGTTTGTTCTTTACCTCAGCTGACTGCCAACTCTGTTTCCAAGAGTCTGGAACAGAGAAGGTCGGTGTAGGCGTAGGAGACCAGATTGGGTGACGAGACGTCAAGCGTTGAACAGGGTGAGCGAAGATATCCACGTATATTGGCAGGTCTGGTCGAGCGTAGATGTGGGAAATGAACTTAGATGATGCCGCATCCCGACGAATATCTGGCGGGGCAATGTTGCTAAGAACTGGCAGCCATGGAACCGGGATGGAATGGATGATTCCAGAAATTATTCTCATGGAGGAATATAATTATTCTCATGGAGGAATATAATTATTCTCATGGAGGAATATAATTTGGAATCGACCAAGTGGACATGGGGGCTACGGAACCATACTGGGGCACAGTATTCTGCAGTGGAATAGCAAAATGCCAGAGATGATGATCATAGTGTGGAAGCGCTCGCGCCCCATGAGTAACTGGCCAGTCTTGCAATGATGTTATTCCTCGCGCCCACCTTTGCTGCAGTTTTTATGAGATGTTCGTGAAATGACAGGGTGCGATCGAGAGTAACGCCAAGATATTCTGGCTGGGCTTCATGCCGGATTCTCGTATCGTCAAGCTGCACATTAAGCTCACGCGAGGCCGAGGCATGGTGTAGATGGAAAACAGATGATACCGTTTTTGCAGTGCTAGGGATTAGTCGCCATTTTTTACAGTAATCAGATATCAGAGACATGTCTTTCGTGAGTGTTTCCTTGAGGATGTCGAACTTGGATGCCTGAGTTGCACAGCAGATGTCATCGGCGTAGATGAACTTCGTTGAAGAAGTTTCTGGGAGGTCATTGATGTAAATATTAAATAGCGTAGGAGCCAGAACACAGCCCTGGGGGAGGCCACTTGAGACAAGTCTCCGTCTGCTAGACTTGTCATCCAGATGCACCCGGAATCTTCTGTTTTGGAGAAGAAACGATATAGTGTTGGCCACCCATGGAGGCAGGCATCTTGAGATCTTGACTAGGAGACCACAGTGCCAGACCGTGTCATAGGCTGCTGTGAGATCAACAAAGACAGCACCCGTCTTTAAATTCTTCTGGAATCCATTTTCAATGTAAGTTGAGAGGGCCAGGGCTTGTTCGCAGGTAGATCTTCCTGGGCGGAAACCAGCTTGGGCAGGTGATAGGAATTTCTCTGTAAGAGGAGAAATTCGTGACAGAAGCAGCCTCTCAAGGAGTTTGTAACACACGGAGAGGAGAGAAATTGGTCTATAGCTGGCGGCTAGTGTTGGGTCTTTCTTTGGTTTCAAAACTGCTATTATCTTCGCACGATGCCAAATTTTGGGCATAGATTCGGATTCCAAGATGTGGGACAGGAATGTAGTGAGCCACTTCTTTGCCATGGGGCCCAAGTTAAGAATGAGTTCTGGGGTGATGTTATCATAGCCAGCAGCCGTTCCCAGTTTAACCCTCTTCAAAGCGTCTTCCAGTTCAGACAGTGTAAAGGGAGAGAGTTTTGGAGATGGACAAGATAAACGGAAGTGGGATGACCACTCATGGGAAATTTCTCTTTTCCAGACGGGTCGATCTTAGCATGTCCAACTTGAGTTAGGTGACTGGCCACTGAGTTTGGAGATACGGGAGGATGGGAGATGGGAGAGGGTTGGCTATCGGCACCCAGACTATGAAGAAGCTTCCAGGCCTTCCTACTTGAGTGGGTGAAGTTCAGACTTTCCGTGAGTTGTTGCCAGTGGGCTTGGCGTGCTGCATCCAGGGAGGCAATGAGATGACCATTGATTTTGAGGGAATTTGGTTAGTTTATTTTTTCCCTTCTATTAGTCTTTATTACAGAATTTCCCATGAGCTACTTAAATAATTTTCATAGAATTTAAGATTTTAGGGGGTTGGGCAGTAGAACAGAGGGTTAAGTGCACATGGCACAAAGCACAAGGACCAGCCTAAGTATCCTGGTTCAAACTTTGGCTCCCCACCTGCAAGGAGGTCACCTCACAAGCGGTGAAGCAGGTCTGCAGGTGTCTAGCTTTCTCTCCCCCTCTCTGTCTTCCCTTCCTCTCTTGATTTCTCTCTGCCCTATCTACCAACGACATAAAAAACAACAACAACAATAACCACAACAATGATAAAACAACAAAGACAACAAAAGGGAAAAGAAAGAAAGAAAGAAAGGATTTATGAATATTAATGTAAGAGTACTGTCACTGAAAGTTCTGACAGAATTTGAGATGGTATAATACCCCTACCACTCAGTTTTAATATGAATTTTGAAATGCACCCATCATTTTTGGAATTGAAGGAATAGAAACTAAGCTGGATGAACCAAAGTCTTGAAGAAATCATAGTTAATACCATGGATTATAAGAACCATGTCTTGACAAGCCATGTATCTCAAGTCTCTCCCAAAACCCATTTAATTGTCATGAATTTTCTAATTTACTTTAATCATCAAAACTGAGTTAGAGAGGTTACCTAATCACCGATTTCTAAAACAAGAGTTAATTGAAAAGAAGTCAGTATTTGAAAGATTCCTTCGGGTGTGGGAGGGTATACCTCTGCAGAGCTACTGTTCTTGTCAGTGAATCACAGTCAAGTTACAGGAGAAAGTGACAGGAATTTGGCTAAATTCCAACTCCTAGTGTCAGAAGGCTATTCATCAACCCTACAGCAGCCTCTCTCCTTTGGCAATAAGTGTTTCTTCTAATTATGTATTGCTCCCTGTGGACCATCCAGCAGGACCTTTATTTTCTCCACAGTTATTAATCAGCTATCCAGTGTTAACAAGATCAGATCTAGAAGTATGTAAATTCATTCTCAGTTCTTTCTCACTCAGTAGGCCACCTCAGGAGCTTGCTAATGAGGTGCAGGACCAACTAAAAGTCTGTACTACAGTCTCTGTTCTGAATGATTGTTTCCAAAATGGGATATATGTATATATTTTTTCTTTTTACTTCAAATACATAAACCATTTCAATAAGATAATATATATAACTTTCCTGCCAACTTTCTGATAAAACTTTAGGCAAGGTTAAAATTAAGTAACTAAATTACAACAAAACCAAAGAAATCCCAAGCCAATGGGGAATTCAAATGAGTACAAATTCAATAAGGTATCTGTCTCTCTCCAAAGACTGAGTCCCCACTGTTTTTCTATCATCAGATCTCTTTCCTTCTGGTATTTCTTCCTTCTACAGCTTCAAATAGCAGTCATACTCTTTTTTTAAAATAAATCTTTTTTTTTTTTGTTATTATCTTTACCTATTTATTGGATAGAGACAGCCAGAAATCAAGAAGGAAGGGGGTGATAGAGAGGGAGAGAGACAGAGAGATACCAGCAGCCCTGCTTCACCACTTGCAAAGCTTTCCCACTGCAGGTGGGGACTGGGGGCTCGAACCTGGGTCCTTGAGCATTGTAGCATGTTTGCTCAACCAGGTGCACCACCCCCAGCCGCAGCATTCATACTCTGAAGCAAGTATTAGATCAGACCTCATGACATTGCCTAGTCTCTATGATCTTTGCTTACAACATACAGCAATTTCAGACAGTTGAGCCTAGTGAAGCTTCCGGTTGAGTTGTGTGTGTGTTAATGTACTATTGAGAACTTGTTATATGTCAAGTTCTATGCTGATATATATATATATACACACTCACTCAAGCTCACAGCTTTTAGCACAATCATTTTACATATGTGGAAACTAAAGCAGAAAAATTAAATAAGTTGCTTAAGGTACAGACTAGCAAAAACTAGATTCACCAACAGGCTTATCTGATTGCACAGGTATAAATCACTCTACTGTACCGCTGCAAAGTTTCTAATGACAATAAATGAAGAAGGAACTAAAGCTCCATATAGTCTTCTAGTCATTCAAATACCTACTTTTTTTTTCACTTGTATGCTATAAAAGATTAAGTGATGCATAGATTTTAAAGGTGAATCTATTGTATGCAGCTGACTTTATAAGTAGAGTATTTGCTTCCTGTTATAAGACTGTTGTTTTTGCCAGGCTGGCTTCACAGGCGGGTAACAGACGACCAGGGACTCATGGTTGAGCTGTAGGCAGTATCTCTTTATTCATGCAGGACGCAGCACAATCTAAGACGAGTTAAGCTAAACTCAAGTACTGTAAAACTCACAATGCTGTCTTTATATATACTTGCCAAGTAGGGTGGAAACAGGATGTGACATAGAGAGGGTGGAGAGAAAAGTGACTGGTGACAATCAGAGTGTGACAAGGAGAGGATCAGGGTGTGACAAGGAGAGGGGGTGGAGCAAAAACATATCATGAACCAGTGGGGATTGAACCAATGCCCTGGAGGGAGGGTGGTGCTTGTCAACAGTGGTTATGTAAATAGAATAGTGTTAAGCAGGGGGGATTTAAACCAAATGAAACAGAAGGGGTCTCATGCATACCAACATAAGATTAGTTGCCATATACTGCTAAGTTATACTACTAAGCCTCTCGTAGGATTTAGATAAAAAATAGATTGAAAGAGCACAAGTATGTCTACATAGGTGCATGCACCAGGTACCACGGAGTGCCATGTGCATATTAGGCTGTGATGATGTGATATGGACAAAGACCCTTGATAGATTAAGCAGGATAATAAGAATTTCTAATTTTATGAATAAGATAGACTTAATATTCTGAAAATAGCTCCCACCGTTAACAAAAGAAACGGCAGATGAAATGTTCTTTTAATCTAATGCTAAACTTACTAAAAAGTAACAGAAATTTCCAAAGGTCAGAAATGGAGAGTGAATGAACTGATGCCATACATAACCTGGATTCATTCTTTGTTTAACATGGGATTGGATTTTAATGGTCTCATGGTGATAAGGCAAAAAGTCCTTAGACTGTATATGTCAACATAAAACATAGTAAACATGTTACCCTATTCATCAGTGTAAGGAGATGGTATGGAAACCTGTATCTTTTGGGCTAATAAAATTCTAAATAGGGGAAAAAATTTCTTTCACTGGATTTTTAATTACAAGGTTGCCACAGAAGAGGCCAAGAACTCCCAAGTCAAAAAATTAGCACATGAATACTTGTTAGAATAGGTAAATCAAAGGAAGGGTTGGCAGCAGAAAACTGTACAGGCGGGTCACATACTCATCTATTATTACAAGTAAATTCCTGCTAGAGATGAACTCATAATATAAAGTCACAAAGCTCACGACTTAACAATCTGTCATGAGTAAGAGTTATCAGAAGTTACAAGCATCTAACAAAGTGTAGGTGGAGGGATACTAGGTGCTCAGAATTTCAGATAATTAAATACCTAATTAATGGACACTTGAAGACAATAATCTGATTTAAGACCGAGGTTTGAGGCCCCAGTGCACCACATGGGAATACAGCACTGGGGGAAGCTTTAGTATTGTGGTATTCTGACCCCCTACTCTCTCTTAAAAAAAATATATATATATGATCAGAAAAACATCTAGAAGTAAAATTGTAGTCACTAACAGTGAAGCCCATTTGATCAAATTAAACAGTAGATTAAAAGATATTCAGAGAGGGAAATAGACTATAGAGCTAAGGAAAGTATTCAGAATGTAATACAGATAAAAGACAAAAAATAGTAAAGAGATTTCGAGAGACACTGGCAGTAGAAGACATATCTATGTCTGATAGGATTTTCAGGTGCTATAGATATGAAAGAAGTGATATTCAAAAATTACCAACAGCTAGTGAAGTACAGAAATTCTTAGATCTGAGAACCACAAGAAGACCAAGTAAGAAATAACAGGAAGGAATATATACCTCCTTTCATAGACAAGTCCACATACCTTGCAACTTCAAAATATACTATAAATTAACAGTATTAAAATACTACAGTCCTCTATAAGGAGAAGTACACAAATCAACTGAACAGAATTGAGAGTCCAAAAATAACACCTTGTATATATATATAATCAGTTGATTTTCAACAAGAATCAAATATTAAATGGAGAAAGAAAAGTCCTTCTAATAAATTGTCCTGGACAGCTGAATATCCACATACAAAAACATGAAACTTGGGGTTAGGGAGACAGCTCCATATAAGCTTATATCTTACATGCCTGAGATTTTGTTCAATACCAACACCACATAAAAATCAAGAAAGACAAAAAAATAAATACAACAACATAAGCAATTAAGGGATGTTTCCCTGTCTCTCTTTATCTCTCTTACAACAACAAAAAAGAATGAAATTAGACTCCTACTTCCTGCAATATACAAAAATTATTTCAAAAACAATCCTTATATTGTGACAACAGCCTGGGAGAAAATAATCCTATATGTTAGCGTATTAATGTTTACAACAACATTAAAAACCCACTAAAACAATTGACAAGTGGCTCATCCAGTAAAGCATGCATGTTACCACTCACAAGGATCTGAACTCAAGTTCTGGGCCACCACATGGGTGGGAATGCCTGAAGTGAGTAATGGTATCTCTTCTCTCTCTGTTTCTCCCTTTTCTCTCCCTCCATCTCTGTCTCACACCCTCTATCTCTGTCTAAAAGAAAAAAAGAATCCTTCAGGAGTTGAGGAATCATGTAGGAATTCAGACTTGAAAATCTTGGCAGTAAAAAAAAAGTTTTTTTTTTCATGGAGACCAAATATTCAAAATGGTAATTATACTGATGGTTAATAACTTGTATACTTGCAGCTTGCTAAGACAGTTGGTCCTTTAGTGTTACCAACCCTTCCCCAAATGAACAATGAACAATGATGAATGTGCTAATGTATTTAATTTAGTAATCATCTCCAGTACTTATGCTTATCAAATCACATTCGTATCACATTTGCATTTCCACCTTGTGAAAAAGAACAGATGCTACAGCAATTGTGTAAAACCACAGAAATTGCCAAAGCAACCCTGAGAAAAAAGAGCAAGAATGGAGGCACCATGCTTCCTGATCTCTAATTATATCACAGGGCTAGAGTAATCAAAACAGTGTGAGGTTAGAATAGAAATAGACATATGAATAGAATCAATGAATAGAATTGAGAACTGAGAAATAAGTACACATGTATGGACAGTTTATGCCAAAGTAGACCAGAGCATAGGAAGGAGCAAATCTTTTTCATGGGCCAGGTGGTGGTGCACCTGGTTAAGTGCACACACTACAGTGCACAAGGACCCAGGTTCGAGCCCCTGGTCCCCACCTGCAGAGGGGAAGCTTCACAAGCAGGGGAGCAGAGCTATAGGTGTCTCTCTGTCTCTCTTCCTCTTTATCATCCCTTTCCCTTTCAAATTCTGGCTGTCTCTATCCAATAAATAAATAAATAAATAAATAAAGATAATAATAAAAAGAGAAAACCTTTAAAATAAGTAGCCCTGTGAAAATGGTCTAACTACATGTGGAGAAAACATTGGCAGATAACTCCATGTTAACTAGATTTAGAGATGTCCTAGGAAATTTGAGTATAATAGCAATGAAAACAGAAGCAAAAATAAACCAAATGGAATTACATTAAGCCAAAACATTTTCAACAGCAAAAGAAACCATCACTAAAAGTGAAAGACATTCTGTGGAATGGGAGAAGATAATTGCACACCATACATACAAAAAGATTAATATCTAAGATACGTAACATACTCAAAAGAGGCTAGACACACCCAGTTGAGAGCACATGTTACCATGAGCAAGGACCTGGGTTTAAGCCCCTGTCTACCGGTGAAGCAGGGCTGCAGTTATCTTCTTTTCTCTCTCCTTTTTCTCCCCTATCTCTCTCATTTTTTCTCTGTCCTATCAAATAAAAGAAAGGAGAAAACAAAATGGGTTGGGGGTGGGGCAGGTAGCATAAGTGTTATGTGAAACGACTTGCATGCTTGAGGCTCCAAAGCCCCATGTTCAATTTTCTGAACCCCCCCATAAGTCAAAGGTGAACGATGCTCTGGTCCTTTTCACTGTCTGTATCTTTCTCTTATTAAAGTAAGTTAGTAAAGTGTTTTTTTTTAAAAAAAAAAAAAAGGAAAGAGAGAAGGATGGTTGCTGGGAGCAGTGGAGTTGACCCCAAGAGATAACTCTGGGAAAAAAATAAAGTAAAATAAAAATACCCCCCCCCAAAAAAAAAAAAAACCCTCAAAAAGCCCATCATCAACAACAATGAAACAACTCCATAAAAAAAAAAAGTAGGAAAATATGAACAGACACTTGACAAAAGAAGATATATTGGTGATCAACAAGGACAGGACTTAAAAATGCTCATCCGCGAGAAGTGTAAATCAAGACAAAGAGATACCTCACATCTGTGAAAATGACTTAGTAATATCAACAAGGACAGAGATAACAAATGCTGGTCAGAATGTGGAGAAAAAGGCATTTTTTTTACACAGGGGGAAAGTAAATTGGTCCACCCCCTTTGGAGTATTCTGAAAATATTAAAAATAAATCAGTTGTATGAAACTATATATTATAATCTTACAATCTTGTAACATACTATTAATAACAAATAAAAAAATTTAAAAAGAAAAAAATCAGTTGTATGATCCACAATTCCTCTCATAGGTAGATACATGGAGGCAAATGCATACACACTCATTGAGAGAGAGAAAGTGTTATCCAATTGCTTGATGCTACAGAGAGGATTAAGACAGTACATTTCAATCCTGTGTGTGAAGGGAAACGAAGCATTTTTTCGGGATGAGTGTTTGCAGCAAGCCCGTAGACACTTTATTTAGTAATTTATACAGTATTGAGGAGAATCCTCTCATAAAGTATTTTTACCTTTTCTGCTTTGTGGGGCTGAAAGTTAGGGGATTAAGATTTCCCCAGGATGGGCAGATCTGCCCTTCACTTCTCATCTCCTGCCCCAATAAATTTAACCTTTTGGTTACTGGAGTCATTATGTTCATAGCAGCACTATATAGGGTAGCCCAGATTTGCAAACTACTCTAGTGCCTTACAGTAGGGGAATGAATAAGCAATATGTGGTCTGTATACACCCTGGAGTATTGCTCAGTTATAAGAAAAGAAAAAAAAAAGAAGGGGGCCTGGTGTACCTTGTAGAGTATATGCATTAACGTTCAAGAGGACCCAGGTTCAAGCCCCCAGTCTCCACATCTTGGGAGGAATCTTCACAGATGTTGAAGCAGTGCTGCAGGTGTCTCCTTTCCCTGCTCTTCACACTCTGTTTCTCTCTATCAGAAAAGAACAGTGGAGTTGTTGTGTAGGCACCAAGTTCCATTGATAACCCTGGTGGTAAGAACAAGAAAAATAAACAAACAAACAAAAAAACCCAAAACCAAAAATAGGGGGGCCAGGTGGTGGCATACCTGGCTAAGTGCACACACTACAGTGTGTAAGGACCCGGGTTCAAGCACTTGGTCCTCATCTGCAGGGCTGCAGGTGTCTCTCTGTCTCTCTCTTCTACCTCTAACCCCCTCCCCCTCTCAATTTCTCTCTGTCTCTATCCAATAATAAATAAATAAATCATTTTGAAATAAAACAAAACCAAATACAAACTAATGAAAACCCGTTTTTTTTGGGGGAGATTAATGTTTTACATTTGACAGTAAATACAATAGTTTGTACATGCATAACATTTCGCAGTTTTCCACAGAACAATACAGCTCCCACTAAGTCCTCTGTCATCCTTTTCCAGGACCTGTGATATAGAAGGTCCTGGAAGAGATTATGCAAAATAAAATAGGGTAGGAGAAGAAAGGCAAATACCAGATGGCCTCATTTACATGTGGGATTAAAGCAGCAAAACAAGAGAAAAGACAGGGTGAGGCACAAATAAACCCTGCTGTATGAGCAGATATGAAGATACTTGTGGAGAAGTGGGGAGGAGGTTAAATGGGTATTGGGAGCACGGTGACCCTGTTACTTCAGGGAGTTAGCTCATTTCCAGGCAAACTGGCATATGTTTTGTTGAGTTAAGAGTTAAGTGTCTTGTAAAACATTTCCCAGATAAGAATTAAATTAAAAGATATCACCTTGAATAACTTAAATGCATACAATTTATCCATCATACTTCATGAAACTAGGGAAACAAACACACCAGAAAAGCTTTTGAGTTTGAGGTGGCAGCTTTAAGGAAAGGCAGAAATGGTGTTCGTAAGAGGATTAATTCAAAGCGGGTGGATGGTAGGAATTGGCTTGCTTTTTTACTTCCGATACCTGGAAGCCTAGCATTTACTTTAGAGATTTGGAATTTACTTTTTACCCTTCTAAATTTAACTGTATAAAAAAAATTTTACCATTTTGGTCCCAAGAAACAGAACAATAGTTTATGAAATAAGATTTTCATGCTTAAAGTACTGGAGGTCCCAGGTTTAGTGACCCAAACCACTGTAAGCCAGAGATGAGAAGTTCTCTGATTAAGAAAAGTTACTTTTTCATTAATTATGAGTTTAATTTCAGCAGTAAATGCTTAACAATTTTTCAGTGACAAGTTTGCTTTATAAGAAGGATTTTTTCTTTTTTTTTTTTTTTACTGGTTCATGCAAGTACATTTTCAACATTGATGCTCTTTGAAAAAATGTGGAGAAGGTTACTAGAACTAAGTAATATCCAGTTTACTGGTTTTCTTCTCCTTTTTGGAAGAAGAAGGAATATTTTTCCTTTACCCTTGCAGTAAGCCAGCACCATGTAACTTCTAGTTTTATAAACAAAAACAGTATGTGTCAATTCTGAGTTGAACTATTTATTTGTTAGTATAAGACACTTCATTAGTAAGAAATATTCTGTGTTGTGTCATTCTGTAAATCTTCAACTTTATTTAATGTTTTCCAATTTTGCTTCCTATAGTGATTGCAATAATTTATACTTTGTTCAAGATGATCAGAAAGGACCCACTTCTCCATAGCATTACCTATTTTGTAAATAATGAAAATAAGTCACAATTTAATGGTTACAAAATGGTGTAAGTTGCATTTTGGTGTAAGTTGCATTTCTATGATTAATACAGAAACTGACAATTCTTTCTTTTTATTTCTTATTTATTGGCTAATGTCGGGTTCCTCAGGGGAACAGGCTAGCCCGGCTCCCACTTCACCGTCTCGTCTTTTGGCCACTGGAGACAGACAGACAGTGGGGAATCTTGAGCCAGCAGCTGCAGGGGTAAGCTCACTGAGCCATCTTCCAGCACACCCTGGCAGCGGACAGTAGTACAACAAACCACCTCAGGGTACCGTGGCAGTGGACAGAACACTTTATTGTTTCAGTTATAAGTTTATAAAGGGGTAGTTGTGCAAGGGAAGTAGCCAAGCTGGCCAGTGAGATCAATTATCTCCTTATAAGGAAAAAGAGAGCAAGGCAATGAAAAGGTATGGATGGTGATGCTGGAACGGGGAAATAGAAACTTAAAGAAGGCGAAACCCACCTGGGGGGTGGGAGGTGAGGTGTTGCGGTGAGACTGATAGATGGGTTGGAAATCCCCATCTACTCCGGCCCATCTTGCTCAACCACAATGGCTGGCACGCCAGTGGGATACTGACACAGACTTCCGAGTGTGTGTGTGTGTGTGTGTGTGTGTGTGTGTGTGTCTGTCAACCGTCCCTGCTTAACCTCACACGAGACCCACAGTTAGAGACAGAGAGAAATTGAGAGGAAAGAGGGAGAGAGAGAGAGAGAGAGAGAGAGAGAGAGAGAATTGTAACAACGCTTCACTGCTCATGAAGCTTTCCCTTTGCAGCTGGGGGCTTGAACCTTGGTCCTTATGCATTGAACCATGTGTACTTAAGCAAGTGCACCACTGCCCAGATGTGACAATCCTTTCATATATTTACTGGACATTTGGACTTCTTTCTTTGTTAACTGTTTCTCCCTTCATTTAGCTCTGCTCTTAGGGTTCTTTCTACATTTTGATAAATGTTGACATTCAGAATTTTGCTTTTATGAGGTTCATCACAACACTTGCACTTCCAGACTCTCTTAAAGCTAAGATGCAGCATATAACCTAGATTTTTCTCATTAGATGCTCCCATGTAAGACAAGGAGCAAAGTTAGTGACATCCTTAGGGTAACAGTAGCTGTTGTAGTAGATAAATTTCATATTCTTAGCACTGAAACACAGTATACATTTATTTCTCAAGGGCCTGGTGGTGGCACACCTGGTTGAGCACACGTTACAATGCACAAGGACCCAGGTTTGAGCCCCCAGTCCCTACCTGCAAGGAGAAAGCTTTGTGAGTGGTGAAGCAGTGTTGCAGCTGTCTCTGTCTCTCTTCCTCTCCATCACTCCCTTCCCACTTGACTTTTGGCTGTCTCTATCCAATAAATAAGTAAAGATAATTAAAAAAATAAAAAAGTTACATTTATTTCAAACTCATGCCAATGTCCATTTTGGGAATTCCTCTTACTATAACCTCCTATGTGGTCCTTCAGAACTTCATGCAGTGAAATAGGGTGAGTATCACATGTAGGAGGACTTTTATATGGACTCTTTCTCTATGTGATACACTTCTTTCCTACCCACATTCTACTAGCCTGAACTTACATTCCACATCTAACACTAAGGGCCATTTTTGTTGTTGTTTTGCTAATGTGTAGTATTCTGTTATATGGTAGACTGAAAATTTGGTTAGCATGGTGACAGATGGCTAGTTCTTTGGGAAAAGTAATAGTGAAACTTCATTTATTTATTCATTTATTTATTTATCTTGCCACTAGGATTATTGCTGGGGCTCTGTGCCTGCACAACACATTTTATTGCTCCCAGTAGATATTTTCTTTAGATAGAGGGTGAGAAACAGAGATGGAGAGAAAGAGAGAGGGAGAGAAAGAGAGAGAGAGAGAAGAAGAAGAAGAAGGAGAAGGAGAAGAAGAAGGAGAAGGAGAAGGAGAAGGAGAAGGAGAAGGAGAAGGAGAAGGAGAAGGAGAAGAAGAAGAAGAAGAAGAAGAAGAAGAAGAAGAAGAAGAAGAAGAAGAAGAAGAAGAGGAAGAGCAGCAGAGAAACTATAGCACTACTCCACTGCTCATGAGACTTCCCCAGTGGAGGTTCAGGGTTGAACTCCAGGTCCTTGTTCATGGTACTGTGTGCACTCTACCTAGTAACTGATCTCCACCCCAGTGGTGGGACATTTTAATGTTGTGTCAGGAGCCATAGTGACTGAGCAGTGTAGCAAAGGTAGCTCACCAGAAATTTCTACAATATGATTGGCCATTGTTTCTGCCCAAGTAGCTTCAGTACTTGACCTGCTCGCCCTTCTAGTAAGTCTGTTGGCTGGCTAATATTCCTGAGCAAGTTCCATTCTGCGTAGATTGGCCAGAATAGATTTCATGGGTCATAACTATGAATAATGAGTGTTTTGGTGAGTAGTTTTTTGGTCAGTGTGTTATGGTTATTTGTATTTGCCATGGAGACTGGACCTCAGGGTTGGGGGAGATAGCATAATGGCTATACAAAAGACTTTCATGCCTGAAGTTCCAGGCTCAATCTCCAGCATCACCATAAATGAAAACTGAAAGAAGAAAAAGTCACTAGAGAGTATATCTAAAATAAATGAAATAAATAATGGTGTTTATTCTGTTTATTAGCCTCAATGTTCTGCCAGGGAGTCCAGTGCCCACGTGTGTATAAAAGCATTTCCTAAGTGTTCTGCTGTGTAAGTTTCAGACCCAAAAATATCTCTGTAAATCACAACAAGGTAAATAACAAGTACCTCCACTCCTATACACAAATACTGTGTTACTGAGAACACCTTTCCTAGGCCAAAATCCTATAAAGTGAAAAAGCAATTACTTTTCAATTTTTTATTTTTAAGTTTTAGAGACAGAAAGGCAGAGAAAGAGAGAGACTGCAAGAAGGACCACAACGTGGCATCTTTTTTCTATTCGAAGGGGGCTGGGCACAAACCTGGGTCATGCACATGGCAAATCATCACACAATTCAAGTGGCCTGAAAAAGCGTTTACTTTTATGGGAAACCTTGTGTTTGCAGAGCCAAAATATAACCCACAAAATCATACCAAAAATCAAAACCAAAACAACACATTAAACCTTAAACACTACTAACATATAGTAAAAGCAGGAGTGACTTGACACATGGACAGTGGAAGGCAATTCCAGAGAAGATGCTTGGCCACCACTCTTATAGCTCTAAGAGGTGATATTTGTAGTGAAACTGGGGAATCAATGAACAGTGTGCAGGAAAAGAGTTTTATTGATGTACCAGACCCAGATTGTCTCATTCCACAACCTCCTGGGCCTTGAATTCTGATGGAGTTTCTCTCTCTCTCGCTCTTAGATTTTATTTATTCATCAGAAAGATAGGAGAGAGAGAAAGAATCAGACATCACTCTGGTATATGTGCTGCCAGGGATTGAACTCGGGACCTCATGCTTGAGAGTCCAATGCTTTATCCACTGTGACACTTCCTGGACCATTGAAACTTCTCTATTATACCATAACAGTACACAAAGTAAGGTTAGGTAAGGATTTACAAGTGAGTGTGTGCAGACCATGAGAGAGAGGTTGTGTAAATCATGGGCTCTAACCTGGTGTCATGGGTATGACAAAGCATAAGTCCTTCCAGCTGATCTATCTCATAACTGCCAATGCCTATATATATATTTCTGGAACTGGGACTTCACACATGCATTGGTTTACTTCCCCCCCCCCCCCAGAATGAGAGAAAAATAAGACAATAGAGTGGGAGAGATAGTATAATGGTTATGTAAACAGACTGTCATAGCTGAGGCTCTGAGGTCTCAGGTTCAGTCCCTCAACCACCATAAGCCAGAGCTGAGTAATTTTCTGGAAAAAAAAAAAAAGAAAAAGAAAATGGAGACATCATGACATGGAAGCTTTCTCTGTTGCCTTAACAGCTCCCATGTGGTGCTGTGCCTCAAACCTGGGTTCTGAACATGGCAGGGTGGTACCCAATGTAATAAGTTATCACTCTGACTCTCATTGAGATTTTTCAAAACCAGTTTCAGTATTTTTTGGTTCAAATTGAATTTAAATCCTATCTAGAAAGTGATGCAAGGCACTTAAATTTGTGGGGCTTCCATTTTATCATATACACAATTAGACAGTAGAGACTACTTCTGGAATTTGATTTCACTGAGTACTTTTTGTCTTGATGCTGCTTTCAGCTTTTTTCCACCAGATGGCCCTAGTCTCCAGTTATAAATCTCTACCCTGAGATTTCTTTTCTACAGACTTGTTTTTGCATTGTTCCCTCTGCACACTTCAATTCTTTTTCCAGATCTTAAAAAAAAAATTATAGATTTGAATGAGTCTTCTTCCTGTATTATATAAGACATCGCTCTCCTTGTTTAGAACAGAGATTTCATTCTCAAATAGTCCAATTGGATGTGAGGGCAATCTGTCACCCCACTGATCACCAGGGTTGATTCAGCTGGTCTGGCTGGCCAGGCGGGTGTCCCCTCCCTGTCTCCCTCACTGCTCCATGTGTGTCCCTCCAGAAGCTGCGCACTAGGTCCAAGAGGACAAACTTCCCGGAATAGAGACCGATCAGTCTTTAGTTTAGTGTATATGAGTAGTTGCACTCCCCTGCTAGAACCTCCAAACAAGCTCTCAAATAGTCCAATAATTAAATTAATTAATTAATTTTTACCAGAGTACTGTTCAGCTGTGGTTTGTGGTGGTGCTGGGGACTGAATCTGGGATTTCAGAGCCTTAGGCTTGAGAGTCTATTTGCATACCCATTGTGCTATCAACCCCCCACTTCCAAATTTTATTTTATTTATTTTTAGTAAATATTTATTTTTTTATTTATTCCCTTTTGTTGATCTGTTGTTTTATTATTGTAGTTATTATTGTTGTCATTGTTGTTGGAGAGGACAGAGAGAAATGGAGAGAGAAGAGTAAGACAGAGAGGGGGAGAGAAAGATAGACACCTGCAGAGCCTGTGAAGCGACTCCCCTGCAGGGGGGGAACAGGGGGCTCGAACCGGGATCCTTACACCGGTCCTTGCGCTTTGTGTCATGTGTGCTTAACCCGCTGCGCTACCGCCCAAATTCCTAAATTTTATTTTTTTAATGAGATGCCAGAGTTAGAGCCAAAGGTCTCAAGCATGTGCATTATCACTGAGATACTTCCCTGGCTCAAGTTACCTTCCTTCCTTCCTTCCTTTCTCTCTCTTTCTTTCTCTCTCTCCTTTCTTTCTTTCTTTCTTTCTCTCTTTTTTTATGAGAGTGAGACAGCGAGAGATAGAGAGCAAAGCACTGGTTTGTCACCTAGGGTTGTCCTAGCTGCTCCCTTGCAGTTCTAGGGATAGAAACCATAGCCTAATGCACAGAAGGGAAGTATTTACTCTACATTGAGCCTCCTTCCTAGCCCCCCCCAAACTAATTATTCAATTTGATTAAATTTTTTTGTTTGTTTTTTCCTTACCAGGCCTTAGTGTTTTGGGCTGACTTTATTATTTTCTTTTTAAAATTTTTTGCTATTTTTATTTTTTTGTCTTATAGAGACAGGGAGATAGGGAGATATAGAAGATAGGGAGAGAGACTGTGAGACACCTGCAGTCTTGTTTCACCACTTGTGAATCTTCCCCCTGGAGGTGGGAACCAGGGGCTTGAATCGGGATGCTTGTGCAGTGTAACATGTGTGCTCAAACAGGTGTGCTACCGCCTGGCCCCATATTATTTTATTTTATTTTTGCCTCCAGGGTTATTGCGGGGCTCGGTCCTGCACCATGAATCCACTCCTCTTGGAGGCTATTTTTTTTCCTTTTGTTGCCCTTGTTGTTGGGTTACCATTATTGTTGTTATTGATGTCATTGCTGTTGGATAGGACAGAGAGAAATGGAGGAGGGGAAGACAGAAAGGGGGGGAGAAAGATAGACACCTGCAGACCTGCTTCACTGCTTGTGAAGCGATCCCCCTGCAGGTGGGGAGCCGGGGACTTGAACCAGGATCCTTATGTGGTCCTTGCACTTTGTGCCATGTGCACTTAACCCACTGCCCAACCCCTTATTTTCTTATTGCTATCAAGATTATTGCTGGGACTCTCTGTCTGAACAACAAATCTCTGCTCCTGATGTACTAGTTTCTGCCTGCCTTCCTTCCTTCCTTCCTTCCTTCCTTCCTTCCTTCCTTCCTTCCTTCCTTTTTCTTTCTTTGTCTTTGTCTTTCTCTCTCTCTCTCTCTCTCTCTCTCTCTCTCATTCTTTCTTTCTTTCCTTCCTTTCTATTTCTTGAGAGAAATTGAGAGAGGGAAGGGGACGAGAAGGAGAGAGAAAGATAGACACCTGCAACATAACTTCACTGCTCTTGAAACTTTCCCCTGCAGGTAGGGACTGGGGGCTTGAACCTGGATCCCTGCACAGTGTAACGTGTGTTCTACTGAGTGTGCCCCTGCCTGGCCCATCTGGGTGCCGGGATAGCCTGAGGGTGCTTCTTCCTGAGCTAGTGCTCTCTGGGTTGGAGAGAACTCAACTGGAGCCTATCTAGGCTGCTGCGTGGGAGAGGGATCAGGAACTCGTGCTGCACTAATTTCGCAGGAGATACACTCTGGAACTCTCGGAGCCGGAAAGCAATTTCCAAGTGTCTTTAATCAGAAGAGCAGCTGTTTTTATACTCTCCAAGTAGGGTGGAAATAGGATGTGACATAGAGAGGGTGGAGCGAAAAGTGACTGGTGGAAGATCAGGGTGTGACAAGGAGAGGGGGCGGAGCAGGTGAGAATTCTACCACTAAACCACCAATGCCCTGGAGGGAGTGTGGTGCTTTGTGTAAATGTAAAAGTGATTTAAATAGACCACTTTGAATGGGATCAAACCAATCCCTATATAGGCATACTGGTTCTTGGTTAAGCAGAAGCCAGGGGGAGCTGGCATACTACCCAACATCTCCCCCTTTCTTTTTAACTATTTGTCATAGTATCAGGAGTGCGGGGCACTTTGTGAGGCAGGGAGACTGATAAAAGGCACACCTTTTGGGGTTCTACTGCCCCTCCTTGCTCAACTTCTCCGTAGAGAGAGAGACTAACAGGATTGACACACCGCTCAGGCTCAAGCCCTTCCCAGCTCAACCATATCCTCACAATACCCCAACATCTCCCTCTTACTTAATGGCCATATATAACTGGGTCAATGTCTGTAAAAGGCTTCATCTCTGTCAGGGGAATAGCAGTTTAGGGGTGAATAGAAACCTGTTGGGAAGAAAGCAGAATGATAGCGTGTAAGTGTCTTCAAAAAGAACTAGCACAAGACAGGGAGGGATAAGTAAGAGTAGCAAGGGACAGAGTGAGCCTGATGGGTGGAGGAGTGGGGGCCTGATAAGCCGAGGGGCTAGAGGGGTGATCTGGCATTGCAAAATCCTGAGTCAGCTGGTGGAAAGTTCTATGAACTGCTACAGTCATTCTTCAAGAAGTCCAGCAGTATAAAGGGAGTGTCCAGCAAGTTCTATAGAAGCATCAGTCCAATGTCAATGGCCAGGAAATAAATGCCACACGTCTATCTTGATGGAGGAGGACAGCCACTGGAACTTTTCTTCTCTGTAGAGAGTGACCTGGAACCGCCAAAACATGATGGGCAAAACAGAAGCAGGAAGAGCAGACACCGATGGTTGAGAGAAAGGCAGTAGGAAAGTCTTGTCCTTTGGAGTCTGTGAATCAGGTTGTCCAGATCGTGTCAGGTCACATCATGGGTTTCGGGGGATGGCTGTAATTGTGGGTGATGTCAGAGGTCAGGGGTCCAAGATGGATTCCTGGGGATTCTATATGAGCAGATGCTTCTTTATGCGAAGGCCTGTCATAGCTGTAGTCAATTACTTATGAAAAAACTTTGTAACAAATTAGAAGTTTACTACAACTGATAACTCAATGATTATAATTGGTTTAGGCATCTTTATAATTTCATGTAAAGGTCATCTTATGTGACCTCATGTAGCAGTCTCTGTATAGCAAAATTTTCATACCATATATTGATTCTTAACTATTTTTACATTGGGTTTTTAAGCAAACTCAGGTTACTAGAGAGTTAACACATTTTAGTGACAATTTTTTTTTTTTTTTTGTACATTTACAATGTCAGATTGATGCCAAATTTGTTGTGGATTAATTTCCACAAGATAGTTTACAGGACATTTTTGGGGGCCCTCCAAAAATGTCCTGTATAGAGAATTTGTATTTTAACTTAGGAGATGATGAATTGTCACATTGAATATTTAGAGTTTTACCTTAAACACTCACTTTAATGAATTGATTTTACCTCTCCTGGTAAGAATGTAGCTTCAAAGTTACACTTTAACCGTTAAGTTAATGTTTACCAAACTTGAAACACGCATATTAAACATATAGTTTATAACACACAGGAGGAGAAAAACTTGTAACTAAGACATATCATTTCAAATGCAAATTTAGATCTACTGTCATAGTTGAACCATCTTTACTCACACAGTTTAAGAGTAAACATTTCATATTTATATCAAGACTTAAAAAAGAAATCAAAAAGAAGAATGAACAATTTTTGGACTGTTTCTGGACGTCTTCAGAAACCATGGCTGCGTCCAGCCATTTTATATAAAGTCAGTTAACTTTCAGAGTACTCTGAGCACAATGGGTTGTACAAAAAATTTTGGTTACTCAACTCACTCAATTTTTTTTTAACTCATTCACTCACTCACAAACCACAACTGGCCAGTCATAGCATAAGACATCCAGCGGGGGGGGGGGGGGGGAAGAGTTCTGTGAATCAGATTTTTTAGATTCTGCCATGCTGTATTATGGATCCTGGGATGCATCCTGCAGGCAGTCCTCTTGCAGCCAGTCTTCTTGCAGTGTTTCTTGTTCTTCAGGGATATCAGCGCCATCATGTGGGTATTGCCGGACATGGCGGGCAGGAACCCAAATAGGCTTGGAAAAATTTTGTGGAAAAATGCATGCGAAACACCTCCCCATAGTCAACAGGGGGTCAGGTCCTTTCCAAAATTTATCAAGTGGGTCTTTACATTTGACTTTAATAGCTGGGAGGGTGGGTGGTGTTTGCCAATGAAGAATAATAGGAGGTTGGTCTGAATTTTTGTAAATATTAAAGAGATTTAATGTAGTTAAGGCTTTTGCCAGCTGGATATTGGGGGGATACATTTCCCCATTTTCTTTATTTAATTGAGCCTTAAGAGTTTGATGGGCCCTCTCAACAATGCCTTGTCCCTGTGGATTATACGAAATGCCTGTAGTATGAGTAATGTTCCAGAGGGAACAAAAATCTTTAAATTGTTTGCTGGTAAAAGCTAATCAATTATCCGTTTTAAGTTGAAGAGGTAAGCCCATTACAACAAAACAGGAGAGCATATGGCTTATAAGCTTTTTTGAGTTTTCTCCAGTCTGAGCTGTAGCCCACATAAACTTAGGGAAGGTATCAATTGAGATGAACACATATTTTTGTTTGCCAAAGTTGGGTATGTGGGTAACATCAATTTGCCAAAGAGCATTGGCTTTTAAACCTCGAGGATTAACCCCTAGAGTTTGAATAGCAGGTGTTTTGATTAGACCTGCACAGGAGGAACATGTAGCAAGAATACGTTTTAACTGTGCCAGAGGAATATCAGGAAATCGAGCTCGAAGACCTTTAAGATTAACATGGGTTAGGGAATGAAAGTCAGCAGGATTAGAGACAGAGGCTAGGAGAATTCCTGTGGAGGCAAGGTGGTCGGCTGCAGCATTCCCTTAGGACAGGAGACCAGGAAGAGGGCTGTGAGAACGTAGGTGCTGAACATACAGTGGTTGGGTTCGAGAACAGAGCATAGAGGCAATTTGAATTAAAAGAGGAGAAAGTGGGTTGTCATCAATTCTTACATTCTTCTTCTTTTAGCGTTTGCCCTTCTTCTGTAGCCAGTCAACAGCGTCAGGTTGAGCCTGATGTAAAGTTTCGAGACCTCCTTTGAATCTGGAGAGGTGGCAGTCGTTGACTATGTGGGTCATAGTCTGTCTGTAGACACAGGGGGAGTTGGGTTGTCTCTGGCTCCCCAGCGATGGAACATAGTGGCGCACCGGCCATGGCCTGTTCGATAGCGATTGAGGAGGGCCCAATCATAATGTGCTAGGTCAAAGCCGGGTTGACGCTTGCAGGGGTCTGTGATGAGGTGTTTGTTCTTTACCTCAGCTGACTGCCAACTCTGTTTCCAAGAGTCTGGAACAGAGAAGTTCAGTGTAGGCATAGGAGACAAGATTGGATGACTAGACGTCAAGTGTTGGACAGGGTGGGCGAAGATATCCACGTATATTGGCAGGTCCGGTCGAGCATAGACGTGGGAAATGAACTTAGATGATGCCGCATCCCGACGAATATCTGGTGGGGTGATGTTGCTAAGAACTGGCAGCGATGGAACCAGGGTGGAACGGATGGTTCCGGAAATTATTCTCATGGAGGAATATAATTTGGAATCTACCAAGTGGACATGGGGGCTATGGAACCATACTGGGGCACAGTATTCTGCAGTGGAATAGCATAATGCCAGAGATGATGATCGTAGTGTGGAAGCGCTCGCGCCCCATGAGGAGCTGGCCAGTCTTGCAATGATGTTATTCCTCGCGCCCACCTTTGCTGCAGTTTTTATGAGATGTTCGTGAAATGACAGAGTGCGATCGAGAGTAACGCCAAGATATTCTGGCTGGGCTTCATGCCGGATTCTCGTATCGTCAAGCTGCACATTAAGCTCACATGAGGCTGAGGCATGGTGTAGATGGAAAACAGATGATACCGTTTTTGCAGTGCTAGGGATTAGTCGCCATTTTTTACAGTAATCAGATAACAGAGACATGTCTTTCGTGAGTGTTTCCTTGAGGATGTCTAACTTGGATGCCTGAGTTGCACAGCAGATGTCATCGGCGTAGATGAACTTCGTTGAAGAAGTTTCTGGGAGGTCATTGATGTAAATATTAAATAGCATAGGAGCCAGAACAGAGCCCTGGGGGAGGCCACTTGAGAAAAGTCTCCATCTGCTAGACTTGTCACCCAGATGCACCCGGAATCTTCTGTTTTGGAGAAGAAACGATATAGTGTTGGCCACCCATGGAGGCAGGCATCTTGAGATCTTGACTAGGAGACCATGATGCCAGACCGTGTCATAGGCTGCTATGAGATCAACAAAGACAGCACCCATCTTTAAATTCTTCTGGAATCCATTTTCAATGTAAGTTGAGAGGGCCAGGACTTGTTCACAGGTAGATCTTCCTGGGCGGAAACCAGCTTGGGCGGGTGATAGGAATTTCTCTGTAAGAGGAGAAATTCGTGACAGAAGCAGCCTCTCAAGGAGTTTGTAACACACGGAGAGGAGAGAAATTGGTCTATAGCTGGCGGCTAGTGTTGGGTCTTTCTTTGGTTTCAAAACTGCTATTATCTTCGCACGATGCCAAATTTTGGGCATAGATTCGGATTCCAAGATGTGGGACAGGAATGTAGTGAGCCACTTCTTTGCCATGGGGCCCAAGTTAAGAATGAGTTCTGGGGTGATGTTATCATAGCCAGCAGCCATTCCCAGTTTAACCCTCTTCAAAGCGTCTTCCAGTTCAGACAGTGTAAAGGGAGAGAGTTTTGGAGATGGACAAGATAACTGGAAGTGGGATGACCACTCATGGGAAATTTCTCTTTTCCAGACTGGGTCGATCTTAGCATGTCCAACTTGAGTTAGGTGACTGGCCACTGAGTTTGGAGATATGGGAGGATGGGAGACGGGAGAGGGTTGGCTACTGGCACCCAGACTATGAAGAAGCTTCCAGGCCTTCCTACTTGAGTGGGTGAAGTTCAGACTTTCCGTGAGTTGTTGCCAGTGGGCTTGGCGTGCTGCATCCAGGGAGGCAATGAGATAGTCGGCCACATCTGGGTCTCCCGACTCATCATACTGCTTTAGTAGTTGCTTGCATTCAGCATCAAAACAAGACGTATAGTTAGCACATCTCCCATGAGGAATAGCTTGGGAAGCTGCTTTGAAGATGGCTTGGCGGAAGCATCTATAGGAATCTTCAGAGGGGATAGAGTTAATTGGAATTGCAGGAATAGATTTGTTGGTAAGATCACTGAACAGACACCAGTTTGCTTTCTGAAAGTTCCATCTTAGTTTCTCTGAGCACAGAATCATTACATTCTTACATAAGATCAAGCAAGCCATGGAAGTAAGTTAACAGTATACACACTGTCAGAAAAAAGGTTGAAGGATTCTGGTACAGCTTTTAATGCAGGGAAAACAGCATAAAGTTCTTTGTACTGAGGGAAATTATCAGGAAGCTCAGTAAAGAGAGGTTTGGGGTATTGCTGGTCTGGATAATATATAAGGGCAGTAGCTCCCTTTTTTCCACCATCGGTGAACACTGTAGGAGCAGAGGGGATGGGATCTTGAGAGAAAAGTTTAGGTACTAGTAGAGGCAACAGAGGTAAAGAAGCTATCAAATTATTAGAGGGAAAATTATTATCTAATTGTCCTGGAAAACCCATTAAACTTATGGCAAAACGAGAATGGTGGCGTATGAGCCATTCTGTATCTGTGAGAGAAAAGGGAAGAATGATTGAATCTGGTTCCTTTCCTAAGTCCTGAACTGATCTATTTCTTTCTTGGCGAACCATAAATGCTAAGGCATCAATCTCGGTAAGGAGTCTTGGAGCTCCGCCTACTGGCATATGAAGCCATTCGAGAACGCCATGTTTCTGCCACAATGCCCCCACTACCGTGGGGGTGGAGTTAAAGATTAGAAGATTTACCGGAGAGGAGGGGGAGAACCGAACGAGGTGCATGTCCTGGATAGCCTGGTTAACTTTTTCCAGTGCCAAGGAGGCTTCGGGGGTTAACATTTGCTTTGAGGAGGGCTGTTTGTTTCCTTTTAACAGATCAAACAGTGGTTGCAGGCAGCTCGTAGGCAGATAAAGACAATGCCTAGGCCAATTCAAATTTCCAAAAAAACTTTGTAAAGAAGCAAGAGTGAGATTAGAAGGAAAAGTAACACAAGGTTTTAAAGGACCAATCTGCATTAGGGAAATCTCTGAGCCTAAGAAAGATATTGGAGGAATTAGCTGTATCTTCTCAGGAGCTACATTAAGTCCACTTCTTTTTAAGGCAGGGATTAGAAAATCATGTAGGGTGGAGAGATCTGTATCTAATTCTCACCATATTAACACATCATCCATATAATGAAAAACCTTAAGGCCCTTATGAATATATGGAAAAAGGGCAGATTTAACAGCCTCTTGACAAATAGTAGGACTATTAGCCATCCCCTGGGGCAGTACCACCCATTCAAATCTATCGGCAGGGCTGGCATTATTAATAGAAGGAACAGAGAAAGCAAAACGTTTACAATCTTGTGGGTGTAAGGGAATAGAGAAAAAACAATCCTGTATATCAATAGCTATGATTGGAATTCCTGTGGGAATCATGGAAGCAAGAGGCAAACCCCTTTGGGGGGAGCCCCAAACCTGCACGGTTTTATTAACTGCACGAAGATCTTGGAGGAGGTGCCATTTTCCTGAGCGCTTTTTAATCACAAAGACTGGAGTATTCCATGGGCTCCAAGAATGACGAATGTGTCCCAAAGATAACTGCTCTTGGACGAGTTCTTTTAAAATTTCTAGCTTCTCCCTAGGCAAAGGCCACTGTTCCACCCAGACAGGCTCATTAGAAAGCCAACCTATGGGTGGTGGGAATTGTGTGGAGTTGTACCCCTCCTACCCTATGGTTTTGTTAATTAATCCTTTCTTAAATAAAAAAAAAATAAAAAATACTAAAAAAAAAAGAAAGCCAATCTAAACAGGGAGTTCTGTTACGAACAGTGGCAGTTAGTATTGGGGGTGCTGGTTGGGTCTAGCAGTCTCACAGGAGTGAGTGTGGTGTCCTGCAGAGGTGTCTGAGGATATCACTACATCTAAAGATTCCAGAAAGTCTCTTCCCAATAAATTGGTGCTTATATCAGCTATTAAAGACCAAAAGCGTCCGGTAGTTCCTTCTGGATCTTCCCACACAAGGGAATCTCGTGTGCGGAATGCCTGAGTCAATCCTCCAACACCATGTAAGCGTGGTCCTGGGAGGAGTTCCCAACTCTGGGGAACCTCTGCTTGTCTTAAGATTGTCTTATCTGCTCCCATGTCAACCAAACACTTAAAAGGAATATTACCAATCTTTACTGTCATAGTTGGGTGACCCCTTTCTAAAACAGGGGTGGTCCATAAAATCTCAGGCTCTGAATCCGAGCCGTTCTCTTGCTCCAGCTGGTTATTTCTATGCTGGAAGTTCCCACATACCACAGGTTCCTCCTTCTGCTCACCCTCTGTTATTGTTACTTGGTGTGGTGGGTGTAGAGATGGGTTGGGTCCCAAGCTGGGCTTCTGTTTGTGGAAGAAGGGCACAGCACCAAGCGGGCGACCTGCTTCCTTCCCTCTTGGGGGCAGGGCTAAGGGAAGCCCCACACCTAGTTTAAATCCCTGTTTACATTTGGCAGAGGCATGCTGTTCCTATGGAACCTTGACCAACAATCTCTCCTCCAGTGAAATTCTTTCTGGCATCTGGGACAAGGCATTCGTCGTCTCTGATTCCCTGTCTGGAGGCGGGGTTGCCCTGACTGGAGGTGGGGTTGGGTCTATTTTCTGGACATTGGTTACGCCAATGCTCTTGGCGACCGCACTGAAAACAAGCCCCTTTTTGCTTATGTAAGGTAGCTGCATAGGCCTGTAACATAGGCCCTTGAAAAGAGCTTGATCTGTGATCCTGTGTAGCTATAATCCAAGTATCTGGGTGTTTGTTTTTAAGAGTGATACAGGCCTGTCGAAAATGCGGAAGCATTCCATCCCAGACTATGGATCGCAGGAGAAGAAAACGAGCGTCAGGATTATAAATCTTCCTTTCCAAACTTGACTGGACCCCGGCAATGAATTTAGCGAGGGATTCATCAGGTTCTTGTTGAAGGGAGAGAATGGGGGCTGAGACCGCTCCCATGGGTGGTTTTAATCGCTCCCATGCTTTTAATACACACAGGCGTACCTGATCAAAATACCCAGGTGGAAACTTGGCTTCCGCCTGTTGAATCCCTGTTTCTAATTGGCCTGTTCCAAACAATGCATCAAAATCCCCCTCTGGCTGATTTTGCATATTTTTCCACGATTGCTGTAAACATTCATGGCGAAAAAATGCCTCCCATTGCAGGAAGAGGGGGCCTGGGAGTGTAGCACGAGTTACATCCCTCCAATCTTGAGGGGTATTAAGGTTCTGATGCAGGCCTTGTAAAATGGACCTGGTCCATGCGGCATAAACACCATCATCCTTGACAGTCTGGCGTAGTTCTTTCAGGTCTGTGGCGGAATACAGATACCAGGCCTGAGGTTTTTGTCTATTGGGGGCGACATTGACCAGAAATATGTGGACTTGCTCTGATAAGTGTGTAGCGGTAGGAGGAGTCACCGAAGTGGAAGCTTCTGGACAAGCGGCCGAAGAAGTGGTTTTGGAGGCTACAGTAGAATTCGGACATGTGTCTGTCAAAACGGGGGTGGGCGAAGAAGTAGCCATGGAGGCAGCAGGAGTTTCTGGACACGTGTCTGCCAAAATGGGTGTGGCCGAAGAAGTGGCTGTGGAGTCCAAAGGAGAATTCGGACACGTGTCTGCCAAAATAGGGGCCTCAGGGCAAGATGCCAAAATAGGGGCCTCAGGGCAAGATGCAGAGGAATTAGGGTGGGTCAGAATCACGACAGGCCTTTGCTTCTTCTTGTTTTTAAGGTGCTGGTTAAGTTCTATGATCACTTCCTTTATCTCTTGGACCTCAGCCTCTAGGTCCTTAAGCCTTTTGAGAGGTTGCCCTATATATCCCTTAAAAGCTGCTATGATGATCAACAAGATATAAGGTGTAGCCCCGAGAAAAATGTCCCAGATATATAAAAATTGTATACTGGAAAAAGAATGCAGAATTTGGAAAAGATTTTCCATGGTGGAGAGATCTCAGGAAAACAATAAGAAAGAAAAAAAAATCACAGTGCCTTAACACAATATTGCAGATACCCAAAAGGTGTGTACTTATCTAGGATGTCTTCTTGTAAATCTGCTGCTTACATGTCCCTGTTCAGGCGCCAAATGCCGGGATAGCCTGAGGGTGCTTCTTCCCGAGCTAGTGCTCTCTGGGTTGGAGAGAACTCAACTGGAGCCTATCTAGGCTGCTGCATGGGAGAGGGATCAGGAACTCATGCTGCACTAACTTCGCAGGAGATACTCTGGAACTCTCAGAGCCGGAAAGCAATTTCCAAGTGTCTTTAATCAGAAGAGCAGCTGTTTTTATACTCTCCAAGTAGGGTGGAAACAGGATGTGACATAGAGAGGGTGGAGCGAAAAGTGACTGGTGGAACATCAGGGTGTGACAAGGAGAGGGGGCGGAGCAGGTGAGAATTCTACCACTAAACCACCAATGCCCTGGAGGGAGTGTGGTGCTTTGTGTAAATGTAAAAGTGATTTAAATAGACCGCTCTGAATGGGATCAAACCAATCCCTATATAGGCATACCGGTGCTTGGTTAAGCAGAAGCCAGGGGGAGCTGGCATGCTACCCAACATCTGGGCTGACTTTTTTAGGTAGAGACAGATAGAGAGGTAGAGGGAAAGATACTGCAGCACTGAAGCTTCCTCTGCAGTGGTGGGGTGGGTGCCAAACAAACCTGGGTTGCAGGAATGGCAAAGCAGGCACATTGTTCAGGTGAGCCCTTAATTTTTATTTTGGATAAATTGTCTTCTACTATAATTTCTGTGGTGGTCAGGGGCCAGTTCAAGTGCCCTACACATAGCTTAGTGGTCCCATTAGGAATAAAGTGCAGGTTTCCGTTTATATGTGCAAGAGGAGTTTTCCTGTATGGCTTAGGATGTTTCTTTGAAAGTCAATGAATGTGTTCTTCTCTTAGGGGAATTTCTTCTTCTGTCTGACCTGATGAAATCTCTTAATTCTTTGAGTTCACTGTAGGAAATTAGGGAGGTTATAAGATGTATGCTTTTTGTCTATGTCCTTATTCCTTCCTGAAAAATCATCTGTGTTTAGTTGTAGTAGCATTTTTTTTCTATTTTTTTCTTTATTGGAGAATTAATGTTTTACATTCGACAGTAAATACAATAGTTTATGCATGCATGATATTTCCCAGTTTTCCATATAACAATACAACCCTCACTAGGTCTTCAGTTATCCTTCTTGGACCTGTATTCTCCCTGCCCACCCCGCACCCACCCCAGAGTCTTTTACTTTGGTGCAATAAGCCAATTCCAGTTCAGGTTCTACTTGTGTTTTCTCTTATGATCTTGTTTTTCAACTTCTGCCTGAGAAATGAGATCATCGCATATTCATCCTTCTGTTTCTGACTTATTTCACTTAATATGAATTTTTCAAGGTCCATCCAAGATCGGCTGAAAATGGTGAAGTCACCATTTTTTATAGCTGAGTAATATTCCATTGTGTATATATACTACCACCTGCTCACCTGGGTTACTTCCAGGTTTTAGATATTACAAATTGTGCTGCTAAGAACATATGTGTACAAGGATCTTTTTGGATGAGTGTGTTGGGTTCCTTAGGATATATTCCCAGGAGTGGAATTGCAGGATCATAGGGTAGGTCCATTTCTAGCCTTCTGAGAGTTCTCCAGACTGTTCTCCACAGAGGTTGGACCAATTGACATTCCCACCAGCAGTGCAGGAGGGTTCCATTGACCCCACAACCTCTCCAGCATTTGCTGCTGTTACCTTTTCTGATGTATGACATTCTCACAGGAGTGAAGTGGTATCTCATTGTTGTTTTTATTTGCATTTCTCTAACAATCAAAGACTTGGAACATTTTTTCATGTGTTTCTCTGCCTTTTGGATCTTTTCTGTGGTGAATTTTTCTGTCCATGTCCTCTCCCCATTATTGGATGGGGTTATTTGTTTTCTTGTTATTGAGTTTGGCAAGCACCTTATATATTTTGGTTATTAGCCTTTTGTCTGTTGTATGGCATGTAAAGATCTTCTCTCATTCTGTGAGGGGTCTCTTGGTTTGGGTAGTGGTTTCTTTTGCTGTGCAGAAGCTTTTTAATTTGATGTAGTCCCATACATGCCTTAGTCCTCTTTGTAACTGGATTCATTTCATTGATATCTTTAAAATGTATGCAGAAAAGAGTTTTGCCAATATTTTCCTCTAAGTATCTGATAGTTTCTGGTCTAACATCCAAGTCCTTGATCCACTTGGAATTTACTTTTGTGTTTGGTGAAATATAGTGGTTCAGTTTCATTCTTCTGCATGTTTCAACCCATTTTTCCCAACACCATTTGTTGAAAAGTGACTCATCTTTCCCCATTTAATAGTCTGGGCACCTTTGTCAAAGATTAGATGTCCATAACTGTGGGGGCTCTCAATTCTATTCCACTGGTCATGTTCCAGTACCAAGCAGCTTTGATGATAATGGCCCTATAATACAATTTGAGATCTGGGAGTGTGATGCCTCCAGTTCTGTTCTTTCTTCTCAAGATTGTTTTGGCAATTCTAGGTCTTTTCTGGTTCCCGATAAACATTTGTGGCATTTGTTCTATTCTCCTAAATAATGTGGTTGGGATCTTGATAGCATTAAATTTGTATATGGCTCTAGGTAATATATTCATTTTGATGATGTTAATTCTTCCAAGCCGTGAACATGGAATATCTTTCCACTTCTTTGTGTCTTTTTGAATTTCCTTGCACAGTGACTCATAATTTTCAGTATACAAGTCTTTCAATTCTTTGGTTAAGTTTATTCCTAGATATTTTATTGTTTTTGTTACCTGTTTTATATCTCCATGTCTTAATTCCTATGTATATCCTTTTCATGTTTGATTGCTGGTTGAATAGTAAACAGATGTGATAAGAACCTTAAGCTAAGTTATGGTTCTGAAAACTGCTGAATTTAGATCTATCTGAAAGAACAAAATTCACCTTTTTCATTTTCCATTCCTGAGTTATGTTGTTCTTTCAGTTCACAGTCCACTAGGGGTGCTATTTATTGGCAGAAGAACGTTTGATAGTATCAGAAAAAGAGGAGGCTGAAGATCTGGCATAGTAAGCTACTCATTCAACAGATACTGGTTACTGATGTCTGCCAGACACTTTTCTAAACTTTGGATATATATCAGCAAATAGGACAGGCACACATTCTGTTCTCACAGAAAACCAACACATGGATGATGACTCCGATGGTTTTGGGAGGGATGATCCAAGCTTTGAAGGAAGTAAGGAGAGGATTGTGGACAGAAAGTTTCAGGTGGTGTGTTTGAGCTGAAGAACAGAAGGGAGGAGGTAATGGTTGGACTAGAAAGTGGGACACAGAAGTTTCAGTCATCTGAGATCTAACATGCAGTAAACATGTCAACACAGTTTTCTCTCCTATCAGTGGGACTTTATTCCTTGAGGCTGACTTTTCCAGGTATAAGGACAGAGACAGAGAAGGACAACATAGTACCAAAGCATCCTTCATTGTGGTAGAGTCTGGGTTTGAACTTGGGTCATATGAATGGCAAAGAAAACACACTTGCCATCCCTCACCACAGACATTTGTATTTATTTATTTATTCCTCACGGTGAAGCCCTCTTTCTCTCCTTTCCTTCCTTTCTTCCTTCATATAGGAGAGAGAAAGTAAGAACCAGAGCATCACTCTAGCACATACAATACTGGGGATTTTTGAGGCATAAGGTACTATCCAGAAAATAGGAGTGGTTACAGGTATGGCTTAGAAAGGCCACCGGGTTCCAGATGCTAGCATGATGCCAACTGGACTTCCCTGGACAGATGACCCCACCAGTATGTCCTGGAGCCCCGCTTCCCCAGAGCCCCACCCCACTAGGGAAAGAGAGAGTCAGGCTGGGAGTATAGATCAACCTGTCAACACCCATGTTCAGCAGGGAAGCAATTACAGAAGCCAGAACTTCTACCTTTGCAACCCATAATGACCCTGGGTCCATAATCCCAGAGGGACAAAGAATAGGAAAGCTATCAGGAGAGGGGGTGGGATATGGAGAGCTGGTGGTGGCAAATGTGTAGAATTGTACTCCTCTTATACTATGTTTTTTGTCAGTGTTTCCTTTTGATAAATAAAAAGAAAAAAGAATATGGCCACCCAAATTGGTAGGATCATGAAGATACCAAGCCCCAGTGATAATCCTGGTGACAAAAATAATTAAAAAATGAATAAATAAAATTAAAATATGTAAAAAAAAAGCTGAATCTTTGAACTTTCAGGCTTTCTGTCCGGATCATCATGTGATCACCATGTAAGTGTTTTTCTCTCTTTCTCTTATTTTTCTCTCTCTCTTTCCCGTGCCCTAACTTGTGAAAGTTCTCAATTTTCCCTAATAAAAGTTTAAAGTTCCTGAATATTCATGTCCTCTCCTCAATTCTTTGTTGAGATAATGTGTGGCGAACCTTTATTACTGGAGGAACAAACGTTTCCCCCTTTTTCCTTAAACATAATCAAACCCGGGACCACATGGTTGAGAGTCCAATGTCTTATCTACTGTACCACCTCCTGGCCACTCAATACAGAATAACAATAATAAAAACATAGAAAAAAATAAACAAAAACCCAAAGACTGACTGATGTGAATGTGAAGAGCAATGCATACAGATGGGAGATCAGTTAACTTGTCCATGGTGGGACAAGTAAGTTGCTAGATCTGGAGACATGCTTTGTAGAAGGGTCTGGGTCCTCTTTTTGTCTGTTTCCATTTCTGAGTAGGGATGATGATTTTAGTTTTCACAGCCTCCTGGACTAACCCTGATCTTTAGCATCTGTCTGTCTGTCTCTCTTTCTCTCTCTTGCCTCCATGACCTGGCAGGAGCTGTAGGTAGTGAGATATAGACAGAGGCTTCTGTGACCTTTTTGTGGGGTGAATAGCAGATCCTGGACAATTTTGCTGAAGGGGCTGGATCCCATTCCATGAAACAATCTCCTGTGAGGTGCTGCCTTGGAAAGGGCTATAAGATGCCAAGAAACCTACAAGGAATGACACTGCCTCTACTGGAATCAGTGCTGGCCACCTGTTTCTATGTGCTCTGTTGGTTGGGGCAGAGAGTGGGGGGCAGCTGAAGCAAATGCCAATGTGGCCCTAGAGCCAATCTATGGAACTGTGTTCCCCACCCCCCTCCCTCTCTAAAACATCTTGGCTCCAAAGGAAGATGCTCTGTCAAAATAGTAGATTCTGTGCTGCTTCCTTGACTATGAGCCAGCTTTTTGAGTGGGCAGTTATTGTTAGCTGTTGGAGCTAGTTGCTAAGGTTTGAACCCAAACCAGGAAAAGGGTAGGAGTGGAGCAGCTGCAGGGGGAGGAGGTGAGTCAGCCGGAAAGAGCCTCCTCTTTCCTTGCATGCCTACACCTCTGGCAATGGAACCCGGAGGCCAGTGCAACCTCCCAGTCCCGCCTCTGCCAACCCTGACTACTTGGATCTGCACTGAGTTTCCTTGGGCCACTAAAAGGTTCATGTACATTGGTCCTCTGATTCTTTTGAGGTGCAGATGAGGCATTTCTACTCCTCTTCTTTCCAACTCATTCCTTTTTGTGAGGTCCTTCTCTGTAATCTGAACAAAGAAAACCCAATCCCTTGCTTTGGACAAATGCCTTCCCTTTGCCCTAAGGTTCTGTGCTATGAGTAGAAGACTGGAAGAGTGGGTGTTCCCTTCTTCCCTCTGTCTCCTTGGGGAGTCTTTCTTATTTACTAGTGTCAATTAGTCCTATTTCTAATAATAAAGAAGTCTTATTGGGCCTCCTAGCAGACTAGACAAAGCACCATAACTAGGTTTCAGAGTGCACTAATGTATATCAAAACACACTATGCTAAATGACAAGAAAAAAAATCAGAGTGAAAATTGGGGTGACTGACTTTTGCCTGCAAGGCTTTTTCTATCTGATTTCCAAGAGAGGTAGTATTGCTTCTGTGACCTGGAATTCCTAGTATGTATTTCTTTGCTTGCAAAATGAAGAGGATAGTAATGGTGAAATGACAATAGTCTCTTACATCTTTGACTTCTATGATTTGTTCCTAGATAGCACTGGGAAGAACATGCATGTGTTGAGTGTGAGGGAACTGCTAACTGGGGCCATTACCCAGTTCCCTCCTGTGGGATTCTAGACTGACTTCTACATGGAAGAATCACAAAGAGAGCCAGTCATGTTTCAGAAAGAAGATGAGCATTTATTGGATGAAAGTAAAGACAGAAAAGGAGAAAAAAGTACTAGCCATGAAGGCATGAAGACATACACAAGGCCTTTGAGACTTCTGGTCTTTTAAAAAAATTTTTAAATAATATCTTTATTTATTTATTGGACAGAGACAGCCAGAAATTGAGAGGGATGGGGGTGGTAGAGACGGGAGAGACACAGAGAGACACCTGCAACACTGCTTCACCACTTGAAAAGCTTTCCCCCTGCAGGTGGGGACTGGCGCCCCAACCCGGGTCCTTGCGCATTGTGACATGTGCGCTCAACCAGGTTTGCCACCACCCAGCCCCATCTTCCGGTCTTCTAAACTTTATATTCCCTTCAGAGGAAGGGCGGGACCCTCAGGGGATATGCTTCAGTCTTTGTTCTTCAGGCACTCACATCTGCCTCCATCTGCAGTTTATGGTCTTTTGCGGTCAGGTAGAGTAAATTAAAAAAAAATTATTAGTGATTTTTAATATTGATTTACAAAATTATGAGATGACAGGGTTACAATTCCACACTGTTCTTACCACTAGAGTTTCATGTCCCCATTCTCTCCACTGGAAACTTCTATAGTTGTCTCAAGGTCACAGATAATGGGTTGAGTATTACTTATTTATCTTATTTTATGTATCCCTTTTGTTGCCCTTTTTAAAAATTGTTGTAGTTATTGTTATTGATGTCGTTGTTGTTGGATAAGACAGGAAGAAATGGAGAGAGGAGGGGAAGACAGAGAGGGGGAGAGAAAGATAGATATCTGAAGACCTGCTTTACCGCTTGTGAAGCGACTCCCCAACAGGTGAGAAGCTGGGGGTTCGAACTGGGATTTTTATGCGGTCCTCACGTTTCGCGCCGTGTGTGCTTAACCCGCTGTGCTACAGCCCAACTTCGACTATTACTTCTATAACTATCTACATATATTTATATGTATGAGCGCGGAGCAGGACAACAGAAGAAGTGGCGCTGAATGTATGACTATGAGGGCTGGTGCTTGAACCAGGAGGCAAAAGCATGGCCTGTTCTGCCCCATGCCCTAGTCGCCAGGGGCTGCTTTAGAGCCAACGTGGCAGCAGCTGGGCACAGGTACCAGGAGCCAGCCTGGGGTAAGGACACTGAGGCAAGGGTCATGTAGATGAACTCAGGGTGCAGCCCCCAACCAAACTGGCTGGGTAGTGTTTGATGTTCATAGAGGTAGTTAGTTCTTTTTAAAAAAAATTAATTTATTTGTAATTGACACCAGGATTACTGATGCATGGTGCCTGCACTACAAATCCACCACTCCCAACAGTTTTTTTCTTCCATTCCTTTCCTTCCTTCTATCCTTCCTTCCTTCCCTCCTTCCTCCCTTCCTCTGTTTCTCCCTCCCTTCCTTCCTTCCTCCTTCCTCCCTCCCTCCCTCCCTCCCTCCCTCCCTTCCTTCCCCCCTTTCTTCCTCCCTCCTTTCTTTCTTCCCCCCCCCTTTTTTTCTTTCTTTCTCGAACCCAGATCCTTGTGCAGGTCATTGTAATTTATGCTATATGTGCTTAAACTGGTGTGCCATTGCTCGCCCCCCTAGAATTTCAATTCTTTTTTTTTTAACAGGTAATGGTGTTGGACAATCCAACCCAGGCCCTCATTCCTATGAGGCATCCTGTCTACTGTTGAGTTATATTCCTGGTCCCTAGAATTTCACTTTCTTTTCTACCATTATTTTACTCTTCCCATAACTCTAAGCAATAGTCAGAAGGTAGGCAGGAATGTTACTAGGGATTCCTGAACTCCTACGTTGAGAGAGGGTTTTTACCTCTGTTAGAATAAAAGTAACTATTTGGATTTTCTGGTTAATAATGGGATTTTATTGTTTGAAACTGGAAACAGTGGAGAGCAGTTAGGAAAGAGTGCTCTTGGCACAGCTGCTCCCGGTCTTCCCATTCTGTTGTCCCTTCCTGATAATTTCCTCTGGATTTTATGGCCTCATGACCAGGCCCATAGCCCAGGTTTTCTACCTTGTCCAATGGTTTGTTTTACATTCATCTAAGGAGTGCTTTTTGCCTGCCTCTTTGTTGCTTGGTGCATGGAATTTTGGGAGATTTAGTTTTTTTTAGGTAAGAAAAATGTAGATTACATAATTTAGGAGATATCTGCAGAGATTACAACATGTTAATGGTAGAAGAAGGAATCGAACTTGCATGTGGCTCATAGCCATTTGAGACCGACCACAGGACCTCTCCCTTGGTCTTCTACCATGGTCGCTTCACCTTCTCTGCTTTCAGATGGATGTCCTTGTCAGAACTCAAAGGTAAGGCCTGGTTTTTGAGGTCACTGGTTGCCATTTCTGGGAGGTAGGGATGTCTTAGGCAGAGCTTATAATTAACTGGGAATCAGCAATCTAAGCTACTGGGGAATATTTTATTTTATCTTATTATTTCAAAAATCTTATTATATTTATTTATTGGATAGAGATAGCCAGAAACTGAGAGGGAGAGAAACAGAGAGACATTGCTTCACGACTCACAAAGCTTTCCCCCTGCAGGAGGGGGTTGTGGGGGCTTTGAACCTGGGTCCTTGTGCGTTGTAATGTGAGCACACAACCAGGTGCAACCTCTGGGAGAAGTTTTATTATGGTACAAATGTGGAGATTACGTTCCCTTTTGACATCAATTTACATTCCTTTCTTTATCTTCATCTCTCTCCCTAACCTTGGGAGTCAAGATCTATCTTCTCTGGTACCTAATCCCCAGTCTTGTAGGTATCTACCCCTCATTGCCCCTCTTCTTTGCTGCTATGGTAGTCATCCGTGAGATACTACTATTCTAGAAGCACCAAAAGCTCTGTGACACCAATAGTCAAACCCTTGTCACATCAGCTTTGGGATGAAGGCTAATCTGCTTTCATTGCACAATCAGAGACAGGAGTTAATAAATTCAGCTACCGTCTCCTACTACCTTCTGCCCTTGTCCAGAAGTGGCCACTTTTTTTTTTTTTTTTTTTTTTTTGTCTCCAAGGTTATTGCCAGAGCTTGGTGCCTCCACCACAAATCCACTGCTCCTGGAGGCCATATTATGCCTTTTGTTATCCTGTTTTTTTTTTTTTTTTACTATTGTTGTGGTTATTATTTTCGTTGTTATTGATGTTGTTGTTGTTGGATAGGACAGAGAGAAATGGAGAGAGGAGGGGAAGACAGAAAGGGGGAGAGAAAGATAGACACCTGCAGACCTGCTTCACCACCTGTGAAGAGGCTCCCCTATAGGTGGGGGGCCAGGAGCTGGAACTGGGATCCTTCCACCGTCCCTGCGCTTTGTGCCATGTGCGCTTAACCCACTTCGCTACCGCCAGACTCCCCATGTGGCCACTTAAAAAATTTTTTTTTATTTATTAAAAAGGAAACATTGACTAAACCATAGAATAAGAGGGGTACAACTCCACACAATCCCCACCACCAGAACTCTGTATCCCATCCTCTCCCTTCATAGCTTTCCTATTCTTTAACTCTCTGGGAGTATGGACCCAGGGTCATTATGAGATGCAGAAGGTGGAAGGTCTGGCTTCTGTAATTGCTTCCCCACTGAACATGGGCATTGGCAGGTCGATCCATACTCCCAGCCTGCCTCTCTCTTTCCTTACTGTTAAGGACTCTGGGGAAGCAGAGCTCCAGGAACACATTGATGGGGTTGTCTGTCCAGGGAAGTCTGGTTGGCATCATGCTAGCATCTGGAACCTGGTGGTTGACAAGAGAGTTAACATACAAAGCCAAACAAATTGTTGACCAATCATGGACTTAAGGCTGGAATAGTGCAGATGAAGAGTTGTGGGGGTGGTCTCCATTTTGTAGATAGCAGTTGGCATATTTTAGTTATATTCCAAAGGGTCTGTGGCTATCCTAGTGTTTTATTTATTTATTTATTTTGCTTGAGCCTGAAATCTGATATGCAGGTGGATCCTAATTATTGTCTGGGAAGATGATGTCATGGCTGGAAAAAGGACCAGAAATCTGGATCAAGGAAGAGAGTAGCTCCCAAAATATGGGAAAGGTGTATAAGTATTGTTGACTGTAAACCCCATTGATTTGATGTGATCTGGGGCTCATATTCAACTTAGGAGCCTATGTGAACTTTGCATCCCTGTAGATCTGAGCTCACATTCTGTGGTCATCAGTAGGAATGTTCCAAGCTGCCCCAATTTCAGGACATAGCTTCCTCAGGTGTAGCATAGAGTATGTTGTCCAGCCTCTCTTCAGTGGATGGAACATTCTCTACCGTTGTTGATCCAAGTTGAGGGCAAGGTCCTATGGGGGGCTCACAGAGGGGTCTATTTTGTTGTTCCTGATAGAAATGACCGGTAACAATGGAGAGAGGGATTCATTCGAGGTCTATGCCCATCATGTCTGTTTGGGAATCTCAGGACTCCCTGATTAGGGTCCCAGCTGGTGTGGTGGCCTGATAATGACTAAAGCCCTTAGTCCCTTAGTTCCTTTTAGCCCTTAGTCCCCGCATGCTGGAGGAAAGCTTCATAAATGGTGAAGTAGTGCTACAGCTGTCTGTCTTTCTCTCTCTCCTTATCTATTCCCTTTCTTTCTGTCCTATCAAATTAAATCATCGTTAAAGTATGCCAGTCTCTTGCAATATTCAGCGTTTGCAGTCCTTGCTTTGATGAGGTTAGCTTTGGAGTGAATGAGAGACCTGTAATAGGAAGTAGGTGAGGAGGGTATCTCTGTATAAGTAGACACTAGTTATGAACTTTATACTGATTCACTACAGACTATTGTGTGTTTTTGCTTTCAGGTACATATTTTGCCCTAATTTATGGATACATGTGAACATATGCTGTATCTCATGGGACCTGGTCTATATCTAGGTTTTGGGACTTTGTTAGGAAGTGAAACTCCTGGAATGGAATTAGAGAATACTATGAAAGGAGTGGTCTCACCTGACTAATGAGGCTGAAGGGTTGACATTCCATGCCTGACATCTCTGGACACAGTCTGAAGTGAAGCATGCTGAGGTGGTACTCATTGCACTGATTAGGTTGGGATCAGGGGATGCAATATCATTTGGTATATATTGAGAGAAGCATGCAGGAAAGTGAGCCACTTTTTTTTTCTTTTTTTTAAAAATCTGAAATTAATTCTTTTTTTTCTTTTTCTCTCTCCTTTTCTTTTCTTTTTTTTTATTTAAGAAAGGATTAATTAACGAAACCATAGGGTAGGAGGGGTACAACTCCACACAATTCCCACCACCCAATCTCCACATCCCACCCCCTCCCCTGATAGCCCTCCCACTCTCCATCCCTCTGGGAGCATGGACCCAGGGTCACTGTGGGCTGCAGAAGGTAGAAGGTCTGGCCTCTGCAATTGCTTCCCCGCTGAACATGGGCGCTGACCAGTCGGTCCACACTCCCAGTCTGCCTCTCTCTTTCCCTAGTAGGGTGGGTCTCCGGGAAAGCGGAGCCCCAGGACACATTGGTGGGGTCTCCAGTCCAGGGAAGCCTGGCCGGCATCCCGACGACATCCGGAACCTGATGACTGAAAAGAGAGTCAACACACGAAGCCAAACAAATTGTTGAGCAATCATGGACCCAAATCTTGGAATAGTGGAGAGGAAGTGTTAGGGGGTACTCACTGCAAACTCTAGTGCACTTCTGCTTTCAGGTAAATATTTTGTGGTAGTTTACAGATACGTGTGAACATATGCAGTGAGCCACTTTTTATAGAGATGGAGCTGGGAGAGGATGGAGAATCCAGGAGCTGGATCTTTCTGCTTCCCACAATCCTTTTCCTGCCACAATTTTTCGTATTACTAGGCCCATGATTCTTCTTAGATCAGAACACTGTCAAAAGTAGGTTTTTAATTACTCTTCATTATAACAAGGGATATGGCTACACTACACAGTTCAAATCCAGTGTTTTGGGGGCTAAATTTAAATAAATGAGAATTGCACAGCTCTCCTCCTCCTTTTTCACCTTCCCCTATCCCCTATCCTCTCCTTTTTTCTATAATATTTGACTTTTTGTTCCAATTTATTTTGACTGGCTAGCCTTTTCTTTTCCTACAGAAAAGATTCCCTTCTAACCCTCTCATTCAATAAGCATGCAAATTTGAACTCTGCTCTTTCATTTGTGCCATCCCCCCCCCCAACCCATTGCTGTCCACTTCCTCAGGTAAGTCACTTAAAGTGAGCTGTATGACCCCTGGGAATCAAAGGTATTACTTAAGGGCAATACAAAAGCACTGGAAATGTCTAGACCATTACACTGGAGTGTACTCAGCTTGAATATCAGCAGATGGAAAGAAATTGAGGAGAGGAGGCTGGGATTTGAAGACATGAGAAGCAGTCTAGAACACTGAACACTTGCTCAGAGGTAGAACAACGGGATTTTTTTTTTCTCCCACAAAGGAGAAGAAAGTTCTATTTGCTTCTAAGTATAGCTCACATGGAATTTCACACCATGAAGTTGAAGGCGCTCCAGTTTAGGTGCACAGCCCACTCAGCAGTGATGACTGTGTATTGCATTTGCCATGATGGCAATGTTTTCATTGGCACGTGGAATGCATATTCTTACTTACTGAACTATTCATATTTCCTCATGGGTTTATTTAATATTATAATATATTTATCTTTGTGAACACTTTAATTTACTTTTCCTGTACCTTTGTATTCTTAAACTGATTTGCTTATGACTTCCATCCAGGATAACATCTAAGTGAACACTAATATAATTTTCCAGGGTTAATTTCTTTGTCCTTTGACCTGCTTCAGGATATGTCTTATGTGTCTTTGTTCTGTCTTTGAATGGTTTGGCTGCTTCTGAAGCACTTCCTTCAAGGGATCTCTATTTCCATATCATGTATCTAGAGATAATTGGGTAGTTGTGCCTTTCATTTTAGATTGTATGGACGTGAGCATGACTTGTCATTTTAAATCTTCCTTGTGACCGAATCCTCCTGGTTTAAACCAAATTTTTAGAACTTGTCTAGAATTTTAATTTTTGTCATAATCCTGAACAGAATGTTACCAATGCTCTTTGAAAACATGTTGTAAACTTAGCTCTTATGGGGCTGTGTGACAACATTATAGTTCTGCAAAAGTGTGCCCTTCATGCCTGATGCTCTGAGGCTCCAAGTTCAATCTCCAGCATCACCATCAGCCAGAGCTGAACAGTGCTCTGGGGAATAAATTAAATATAAAAATATTAATACAGGGTGGGTGAGATAGCATAATGGTTATGCAAATGACTTTCTAGCCTGAGGCATCAGAGGTCCAAGGTTTGATGCCCCGTACCAACATAAACCAGAGCTGAACAGACTGACAGGGACTTGGAAGTTATACAGGCTCCTGTACTAAATATGAATATACATGGTTCTTGGATTAGATTGTTATGGTAAGCAGTTCATTATATTTATATTTTCTCTTCAAGTTTGAGAGCTACTCTCTGCTCTAATCTAGCTTCCTATCCTTAGTCTCAACTCTGACTACATCTTCCCAGATAATAAATATTCTTAGTCTAGCTCTATGTTAACTATTAAGCTCAAGCAAAAATTACTAAATTTATAGACTCATAGGAGCACACATAAAATAGACTTCTTTTTTTTAAAAAAAAAATTTGTTTATTTATTCCCTTTTGTTGCCCTAGTTGTCTTCTTGTTGTAGTTATTATTGTTGTCGTCATTGTTGGATAGGACAGAGAGAAATGGAGAGAGGAGAGGAAGACAGAGAGGGGGAGAGAAAGACACCTGCAGACCAACTTCACTGCCTGTGAAGTGACTCCTCTGCAGGCGGGGAGCCGGGGGCTTGAACTGGAATCCTTATGCCGGTCCTTGCGCTTTGTGACACGTGAGCTTAACCCGCTGCGCTACTACTGCCTGACTCCCAAAATAGGCTTCTTTGCACTCTAAAAATCTCTATTCTCATCTGCTCTATTCCTACTTTCTTGTTTATTAAATATTTTGTCCTGCCTTATATCTTACTGCCTTTCAGACATCAAGTTGCAGATGCTACTATGATTCCATCCTGAATTTCCTGGACAGATGACCTCACCAGTGTGTTCCAGAACATCACCTCTCCAGAGCCCTACCCCACTAGGGAAAGATAGAAAGAGGTTGGAGTTATGGATCAACCTGCCAATGCCCATGTTCAGCATAGAAGCAATTACAGAAGACAGAATCCTCCACCTTCTGCACCCTAAGAATTTTGGTCCATACACCAGAAGGGGAAGATGACCAGAGTGCTCTGAAACCCAATTCCAACCAGACCCAGAGAGAGAAGAGGTAAAAAAGGAAAGAAATCTGGAAGTAGTAATAAGGGTATGTGTGACTTAAAAAGGAAGAAAAGGGAGGGCCATAGGAAAAGTGGGAAAAATGCAGATAGATAGATAGATAGATAGATAGATAGATAGACAGATCATTATAGAAGTAATAGACAACCCAATATCTGTGACCTGGGGGGAACCACTGCAGTTTCCAGTGGAAGCAATAGAACACAGAACTCTGGTGGTGGAAATGGTATAGAATTGTTCCCCTGTTACTTGTAATTCTGTAAAGCAATATAAACACACACACACACACACACACACACACACACACACACACACACACCACCACCACCACCACCACCACCACCACCACCACCACCACCACCACCACCACCACCACAACAACAACAACAACAACAAAAACTAGAGCTGAGCAATGCTGTGGTTAAGAAAGAAAAAAAAAATTTTTTTTCTGGGGCTGGATGGTAGTGTACCTGATTAAGTGCACATGTTACTGTGCACCAGAACCCAGGTTCAAACCCTCAGTCCGCACATGCAGGAGGAAATCTTCATAAACAGTGAAGTAGTGCTACAGCTGTCTGTCTCTCTCTCCTTATCTATTCCCCTTCTTTCTGTCCAATCAAATTAAATAAAGCTAAAAAAATGTTACCTTTCAGACCACCATACTGTTATTGCTACATTTTCATTTGATAAGTTGCTGAGATCAGAGAAACTTCTGGGAGATGAGTCAGGACTATGAATAATTCTGTTGACTCTAGTATTACTATTTATTTATTTATTTATTTATTTATTTATTTATTTATTTCTAAAGCATTCCTCAGTGGTACTGTGACTTGAACTTGGAACCTCTCACATGCAAATCCTGTGCACAGTCACTTACTATCTTCCTGGCCCCAGCATTTCTAATTTCTAAGATAAGTTGTTAGACAAAATTCTGAACCACAGGAGCATAATAAAGAAATAAGAATAAAACTTTAACAATCTCATTAACACTAATTACTTCAAAGTCGCTTTTCATCTGTGTACATATACCAGTGATGCACATGCAATTTTAAATTCTAATATGTTTCTTAAGATTTCTATTCAAGTTTATTAATATCAGTATTACACTCATGATCCTTGATGCATATATATCAGTTTTTCAGGAAAGGGATACATTTTTTGCTTAGAAAAACAGAAAATTATGTCATGACTTTCTGATAGCCCAGTAGTTTTTTGTAACATAATTTTATTCAAGAATTTTTTGGTTTTGGTAGTTATTATTTTTTTAAAAATTTTTATTTATAAAAAGGAAACACTAACAAAAACTATAGGATAAGAGGGGTACAACTCCACACAATTCACACCACCAGAACTTGGTATCCCATCCCTTTCCCTGATAGCTTTCCTATTCTTTATCCCTCTGGGAGAATGGACCCAGGGTTATTAAGGGGGCAGAAAGTGGAAGGTCTGGCTTCTGTAATTGCTTCCCCACTGAACATGGACATTGGCAGGGTGATCTGTACACCCAGCCTGTCTCTCTCTTTCCCTAGTGGGGCAGGGCTCTGGGGAAGTGGAGCTCCAGGACACATTGGTGGGGTCATCTGCCCAGGGAAGTCCAGTTGGCATCATGGTAGCATCTGGAACCTGGTGACTCAAAAAAAAAGTTAACATATAAAGCCAAATAATTTGTTGACTAGTCACGAACCTAAAGGCTGGAATAGTGCAGATGAAGATTTGGGGTCTCCGTTTTGTAGATAGTAGGCCTATTTTAGTTATATTCCATAGGGTCCATGACTATACTAATGTTTTTTTTGTTTTTGTTTTTTTCCTGAGCCTGACATCTGATATACAGATAGACCCAAGTTATTGTCTGGGGAGATGATGTCATAGCTGGAAAAAGGACCAGAAAGCTGCATCAGGGAAGAGAGTAGCTCCCAAATATGGGAAAGGTGTATAAATATTGTTGACTATAAACCCCATTGATTTGATGTGATCTGGGGCCCATATTCAGCTTAGGAGCCTATGTGACCTCTGCATCCCTGTAGATTTGAGCTCGCATTCTGTGGTCATCAGTAGGAACATTCCAAGCTGCCCTAATTTCAGAACCCATCTTCCTCAGATAATCCTTTTTTTTTAAATGCTATGTATATTGTATTTTGTTTCTGACTAATAGAGTTTTCAGACTTTAGAAACAAAAATCTTTTTTTTTTATCATTTGACGGTAAACCCATTTTTCTTTTCATCATTATTATTATTTTTCTTAACTAAAAATGCAATATCTTAGTGCAACAATAATTTATGGCAGGTTATTTGATAAAGCAACTTAATGGTGTAACAGTAGTATAGGATATTGAATTTTTTTTTTCTTTTGCAAACTTAGTTTACAGTGGAGAACTTATTCCCCCCCCTTCGCCAGTGACTTTTGCTTTGATACAATACACCATTCTTAGTCCACGTTTCACTTTGCTTCTTTCCTCCCTTTCCCCATATATTAAGTTTATAAGTGAGATCATTTGGTATTTGTCCTCCTTTTGGTTTATCTCGCTTAACATGATATCTTCAAGTTTCATCCAAGATGATGTAAAGGAAATGACTCCATCGTTTTGACAGCTGAGTAGTATTCCATCATGTGTAAATATCACAATCATTTTAGCCACTTATGTGATGCTGTAACTCTGGGGTGCTTGCATGATTAGGCAATTACAAAGTGTGCTGCTATAAAGATAGGTATAAGTAGATCTCTTCTGATGGGTGTTTCTTTTTCTTTTGGGTAAATCCCTAGGAAAGACATTGCTAGATTGTAGGGAAGGTCTGGGTAATGTGCTGAGAAATCTCCAGAGTGCTTTCCACAATGGTTGGGCCAGCTTACACCCTCACCAGCAGTGCAGAAGTGTCCCTCTCCCCCAAATCCTCTCTAATGTTTGTTGTTTCTGTCCTCTCTGTTGTATGGCATTCTCACAGGTGTAAAGTGGTATTTCATTGTTGTCTTTATTTTGAGCACTTTCTTAAGTATCTATTGGCCCTCAATAAAATTTCTGTCTGTGTCCTCTTTCCATTTTCTAATGGGGTTTCTTGAAAAAAAAACTTAAAATAATTATTGTCAAACCTCAGACTATAAACTTTGAGCTAGTCAATAGTTTAGTCTTAACTGGGGAAGATTGAAAATTTTATTCCAAACTAGATACCTGTTAACAAGAAATGAAAAGGCGTTAAAAAATGCCCCGACCAGCAGGGCGGTGAACAGGGGCTAGGAACCTAAAAGACCTGGAATGACAGGGACAAGAGACGCAAAAGAACGACAGCAAGACAAGTTTCTGATCAAGCTGCAAAATTTTATTGTGTTCACAGGCATTTTAAGGCTTTGGGGAAGGGGGAGCATAGGGGGAAGGGGGAGGCAGAGATCGCGGTGGAGGGTCCCTTGCAACTATTTTTGTTAAACTATAATTATATGGTATGTCACTATAACTATATGGTATGTCACTTAGTTTCTGGCAAACATCCTTCCTACGGGAATTAGAAACTTATCTCAAGGGCTTCTGTTGTTTCAAGGATTAGCTTCTATCAAGCAGAGAAATGGCTCCTGGCAAAAAAACAAAATAAATCAATAATTTCCTACTTTAACACAACTGTTTTCATTACTTTATATTGTAATTTAACATCATAATATAGCCATATAATACCCATATTATACAACTTGTAATTATATGATAGATGCCCTTTTAATTTCCCAACTTTTTTTTATAGAGGTTCCAGAGAGGTTACTTTTAGTGGGTGAGTAATACAATATTGAAGAACTGCTGAAAATGAAGTTATGGACCACATTCCATTTATGTAAATACAAGACTGTTGTTGCATTATTTCCTGAAATCAGGATCAAAAGATTTCATGATACTTTTTTAATTTTAAATATTTAAAATATTTATTTTATTTATTTATTCCCTTTTGTTGCTCTTATTGTTTTATTGTTATTGTTATTATTGATGTCATAATTGTTGGATAGAAATGGAGACAGGAGGGGAAGAGAAAGATAGACACCTGCAGACCTGTTTCACCACTTGTGAAGTGACTCCCCTGCAGGTGGGGAGGTGGGGGCTTGAACCAGGATCTTTACTCTGGTCCTTGCGCTTTGCGCCACCTGTGCTTAACCTGCTGCACTACTGCCTGACTCCCCATTTCATAATACTTTAAACAGAATGTAATGTTGTCTTCCAGTGTGCAATAGTGCTGACTCAGCACAAGTTCATTAGTTCTTCCAAAACTTGAATATTTAGTATTACCCTCAAAACATCTGAGCTCCTCTTACTAAATGTACAGAGTGTAACGTTGTCTTCCAGTGTGCAATGATGCTGACCCAGCACAAGCTTATTAGTTCTTCCAAAACTTGGATAGTATTGAGTATTACCATCAAAACATCTGAGCTTCTCTTACTAAATGTATAATGCCCAACATTGAAACAGGGAAGCTATTGTTATTATACAGTGAATAATGACCCAAGTTCAAATCCACTGTGGTCACTTTTCTTTTCCTCCTCCTTCTTCTTCTCTCTCTTCCTCCTCTACTCCTTCTCCTCCTCCTCCTCCTCCTCCTCCTCCTCCTCCTCCTCCTCCTCCTCCTCCTTCTTCTTCTTCCTCTTCTTCTCCTCCTCCTCCTCTTCCTCTTCCTCTTTCTTCTTTTTTTTCTTCTTTTTCCTCCTCCTCCTTATTCTCCTTTTCCCCTCCTCCTCCTCCCCTTCCTCCTCCTTCTTAATTTCCTTTCTTCTTTTACTAGATAAGACATAGAAGTTGAGAGGGAGATAATCAGGGAAAGACAAAGAAAGATACCTGTAGACATGCTTCACTGCTCTTTGAAGCTTCCTCTCTATAGGTGGGGACCAGAGGCTTGAACTGGGTCCTTGTGCATGGCAACAGTGTATGTTCAGTCAGGTGTGTTGCCACCTTAACCCTTTTCAAGTTTCTCCAAAAGAAACCCCATTATTCACAAAATAACATGTCAGAAGAAGAGAGAGCTCTTCTATTAGTGATTATGACCAGTAGTGACACTGCTGTGAAAAGCCAAAATGCCATGTGATGAACAGCCATTGTGCGGTAGTGAATATCTTCATATTTTTTTTTTTTTTTCCCCAGCTAGGATTGTGAAGTGAGTTAGGGCCTCCAATTGAACACCAGAGGGTGCTAGTGGCCACTGAATAACTGATCTAGTACAGCATTGTCTCAAGGAAATTGGCATTAGCACCAACGCACATGGCCATATTAAAGGGTGCTCTCTTTAGTCCCTGGCATGATATTCTCAGACAGTTAGAAATTCAAAACATCTTTGTCCTTTTGAGACCTGTGTACCTTTTTCTTTTTTCTGATACTGCATGACTTGAGTGTGTTCAAGAATAGATATATAAAAAGAATATTCAGTGGGGCTTATGCTGATGCTTGCCAAACAAAACCTGAGATGGAATTTGCTCCACAAAGTTTTTGATGAAGAACCTCTGATAAAAGCTGAACATCCACTCTCACCCTCAACCCAGAGATTTTTACTTTGGTGCCTTACTCCAAACTCAGTCAAATGGAACACAGTCCTTTGGTGGTGGGAAGGGTGTTGATGTATACTCCTATTAACTTGTAGTCTCATAAATCACTATTTAATTAATATGAGAGGGGAAAATTGATTGAATGTCTCAAACTTTTTAATGCACAGACCATAGGCTGAGTCTTTGAAATGTTGACTCTCTTAAAAGCTTAGACTAGGGAGAACAGAAGCAACACTTGGCATTACTCTATAAGACACACCAGTTACAAATAATATCAAATGACATAAATTACAGTGATACGTTGTGTATGATACAGCAACTCCTAACAAAGGGATTTTCAATGTTAACCCAGTTGCCAAATAATTTGATTAAAGCAATAACTGTCTATTGCCTTCTTAAACCCTAAGACAGCAGGAACCTCCTGCTTCCTCTAGAGAGCCTATATTTCTCCCAGTCCTGGAACATCTAGGGTGGGGCTCACTTTCCTGCATGCTTCTCTCAATTCATACCAATTGATACTGCATCTGCTGATCCCAACTTAATCAATGCAATGCTTATCACCTTGACAAGCTTCACTTCAGACTGTGTCCAGAGACGGCAGGCATGGAATGTCAACCCTTCAGCTTCATTACTCGGGTGAGACCTTTCCTTTCTCAGAGGATTCTCTAATTCCATTTCAGGTGGCTCACTTCCTAACAAAGTTCCAAAACCTAGATATAGACCAGGTCCCATGAGATAGGGCATATGTTCACATGTATCCATAAATTAGGGAAAAATATATACCTGAAAGCAAAAGTGCACAATAGTTTGCAGTGAATCAATATATGCAACAAGCAAGTAGAAAGACTTAAAAAGATACCATAAAGTTCATAATGAAATAGTATCTACTGAGACCTAGATACCCTCCTCACCTACTTCCTATTACACTTCCCTCAGTCACTCCAAAGCTACCCTTATCAAAGTAAGGACTACAAAAGCTGAATAAGGGCAAGAGACTGGCATACTTTAATGATGACCCTGTAATCACTATCAGGCCGCCACATCAGCTGGGGCCCTAGTGGGGTAGTCCTGAGTTTCCCAAGCAGACCAGATGGGTTTAGACCTTAAATAAATTCCTCTCTCCATTGTTACTGGTCATCTCTATCAGGAACAGCACAATAGACCCCTCTGTGGGCCCCCATAGGACCTTGCCCTCAACTTGGATCAACAATGGTAGCGAATGTTCCATCCTTGAAAGGGAGGCTGGACAACATACTCTATCTTCCACCTGAGGAATGGGTTCTGAAATTGGGGCAGCTTGGAATATTCTACAGATTGTGAGCTCAAATCTAGAGGGACGGAGAGGTCACATAGGCTCCTAAGCTGAATATGGGCCCCAGATCACATCAAATCAATGGGGTTTACAGTCAACAATATTTATACACCTTTCCCATATTTGGGAGCTACTCTCTTCCCTGATGCAGCTTTCTGGTCCTTTTTCCAGCTATAACATCATTTCCCCAGACAATAACTTGGGTCTATCTGCATATCAGATGTCAGGCTCAGGAACAACACAACACAAAACAAAACAAAACAAAAACCACTAGTATAGTTGTGGGCCCTATGGAATATAACTAAAATAGGCCTACTAACTATCTATAAAATGAAGACCCCAAATCTTCATTTACACTATTCCAGCCTTTAGGCTCATGATTAATCAACAATTTGTTTGGCTTTATATGTTATCTCTTTTTCAGCCACTGGGTTCCAGATGCTACCATGATGCCAACTGGACTTCCCTGGGCAGACAACCCCACCAATGTGTCCTGGAGCTCTACCTCCCCAGAGCCCTTCCCAACTAGGGAAAGAGAGAGGCAGGCTGGGAGTATGGATGGACCTGCCAATGCCCATGTTCAGGGAAGCAATTACAGAAGCCAGACCTTCCACCTTCTGCATCCCATAATGTCTCTTTGTCCATACTCCCAGAGGGATAAAGAATAGAAAAGCTATGGGGGGATGGGATACCGAGTTCTGGTGGTGGGAATTGTGTGGAGTTGTACCCCTCTTATCCTATGGTTTTTATCAGTGTTTCCTTTTAGTAAATAAAAATTATAAAAAAATAAATAAAATTCTTTAAGAAAAAAAGAACCTCTGCCAAACAGCAAGAACCATTCACCAGCAGGGGAGTGAAATCCAGGTCTTGGCCTTTGGAGATCATAGCTGGTTCTTTGCATGGGGATGTAGACTGGACTAGCCCAAAGTAAGACAGAGAAAGCCAGGAAAGAATAAACACAGGCTTCTGGGAGAAATGTGAAACCAGGAGATATATGGAAATAGCCTTCAGTCCTCTGTAGTCAGCATTGATCATCCTTTAGGAAGAGAGGAAATATTGCAGTCTTTAGTTATTTTCTTCCTATCAAGACAGAATAATGCTTTTTCTTTCATGTAGGTAGAAAATGTAGGTGACCTTTCTGTAAGGGGCTCAGAGGACAAGGACTCATTATTAGCTCATAGGGCAGCTCTATTTCCTCCAGTGCCACCTGGTTGCCTATGCAGGATATCAAGTTCCATAAATGAAAGGGTACAGTCTAAGAATATTCACACTATTTTATGATGATGTCCTACTGTGTTTGATTCAGAATTTGGGATTTGTTGTTGTTTGGTTGTTTAAAAGATGTATTAATGGGAGTTGGGCAGTAATGCAGTGGGTTAAGCGCATATGGTGCAAAGCGCAAGGACCGGTGTAAGGATCCTGGTTCTAGCCCCGGCTCCCCACCTGCAGGGGAGTCGCTTCACAGGCAGTGAAGCAGGTCTGCAGGTGTCTATCTTTCTCTCCCCCTCTCTGTCTTCCCCTCCTCTCTCCATTTCTCTCTGTCCTATCCAACAACGAACGACATCAATAACAACATTAATAACTACAACAACAATAAAAAAAAAACCAAGGGCAACAAAAGGGAAAATTTAAAAATGTATTAACTAATATTGTTAATTATTATTAAGTCACTAATAAAAATATAAAAAAAGGTAGCAGTCAGTTCAGAAACAGGGGGTATGCTTCTGTGTTAGGGAGTTGGTGGGGGACGATGTCAGTCTTCCTGGGGCATCATCTGTGGGCTAAGAAAACTTAAGACCATTACTTTCCCATAGACTTCTCCATAGGCTTCTCCAGAGCCTCATATTTTTCTTTGCTTCTTTCTCAATTTCTCTTGGATTTGTCTGCAACCAATTTAGATGTCTTCCACATTTAAAACAAGCAAAACTTCTCAAACCACTCTTCTCCTCACCTGCCATACCCTGGAGCAAACTTCTGTCTTTTTCTTTCAAGCATCAAGAAAGATGGATCTTAATTTACAACATAAAGAGACTGGAAATAATCTTTGCATAAATTTTGGTCTAGACAAAAGATGAGTTATTAAAAACTAAAAATAGCATTTGAGAATTACTTGATTACATAGAAAAATTCTCCACCTGTACTTTAGAAAAAACAGCCAGGTACAAATATGCATGTAAGGTATGAGTTCAGTTAAAAATACAAACCTTCCTAACACATTCATAGAAAACATCTGAAAGGAACTACTCCAAGTTTCCAGTGGGATTCATTTATAGAGTTGGAAAGTTTAGAATTTTAAAAAATATTTCTTTTTATTATTGGATAGAGACAGAGAGAAATTGAGAGAGGAAAGGAGATAGTGAGGAAGAGAGACAGAAAAGACACCTGTTTCACCATTCATGAAACTTTCTCCCTGCAGGTGGGGACCAGGGGCTTGAACCTGGGTCCCTGTGCACTGTAGTATGTGCCCTCAACCAGGTGTGCCACCACCAGGCCCCTAGTTTAGGCTTTCTTATTTATACATCCTTAAAAATTCTCCCAATTGTTACTGGATTTTTTATAATAAGAAAAAGAGCTATATTGTTCTTTGTCTTTTTTCCCCCACTTCACCTAGCTAACACTTAGATTCTACCCCCATCTTGCCATCTCTCTTGTAGTTGTTATTTATTTATTTAATTGTTGGTTTAGAGACAGAGAGAAATCAAGAGGAAACAGGAAGATAGAGAGGGAATGATGAAGAGAGATACCTGCAGCAGTGCTTCACATACCATGAAGCATTCTATCTGTAGGTGGGGACCAGGGCACTTGAACATGGGTTCTTGTGCATTGTAACATATGTTCCATAGAGTGTGCCTCGGCCCAGCCTCTTTTTAAATTTCTTTTTTCCATCTCAACTTCAACCTACTCCAACAGAGGTCATATGTACTTTCCTCACAGTCTTTTAGAAATTTCCAGCTGGGTGCCTATTGGATCTCAATCTCAAAATATCCAAAATGGGAGTAAGTATCCTTACCTGGTTTAGTCCCTCCTTGCTTACTATTCCCAACCCAAATTTCTTTCTCATTAAAAAATATTCATAAAAAACTTTCTTTTTTTAAAAAAATATTTTATTTTATTTATTTATTCCCTTTTGTTGCCCTTGTTGTTTTATTGTTGTAGTTATTATTGTTGTTGTCGTCGCTGGATAGGACAGAGAGAAACGGAGAGAGGAGGGGAATACAGAGAGGGGGAGAGAAAGATAGACACCTGCAGACCTGCTTCACCGCCTGTGAAGCGACTCCCCTGCAGGTGGGGAGCCGGGGTTTGAACCAGGATCCTTATGCCGGTCCTTGTGCTTTGCGCCACCTGCGCTTAACCCGCTGCACTACAGCCCGACTCCCCATAAAAAACTTTCTATTGAAGAAATCCCTTTGCGCTCGTGAGCCTGCACTGGAAATTGCAGGCCCAGTCTGACTCCTCACTGGTGGGTCCTTAAGATTCTGTTTTATGTTTCTTGCATCTAATTCGTTTCTGTTGCTGTTCTTCTTTGTGCCTCAGCTAGTTCAGCTGCTCCTTGTCTGATACCCATGTCATCTTGATAGTGCTTGATAATATCCTAACAGTTTGCTTTATCTCTCATTTCTGCTACACACCAGTCAGTCAGTTCATGGACAAGGACTGCAGCCTAGCTCGAAGCAGATCTCTGCTCTGCTCAGAAATCTCCATGAATCTCCTAGTTTTTCGAACCCCAAAAGGATTTTCTTAGACTTTCTTAGGTCTAACTACCTGTTTCACATTTGTTTCCTATGGTCCCCAATCTAAACTCTAAGCTTTTTGTCAGTCTGACTAAACCTTCTGCACTCAAAGCTCACTGTCTTATACCATTCAAAGGAATTACAGACTAAAAGGGACAAAGCATTACAACTCAAATCTTTCCTTCCTTTCTTCTTCTTCCCTCCCTTGCTTCCTTCCTTTCTTATTCTTCTTCTTTTACTTCTTCTTTCCTTTTCCTTTCTTTCTTTTTTAAAGAAGATTTTATTTATTTATTAATGAGAAAGATAGGAGGAAAGAGAAAGAACCAGACATCACTCTGGCACATGTGCTGCCGGGGATTGAACTCAGGACTTCATGCTTGAGAGTCCAAAGCTTTATCACTGTGCCATCTCCTGGACCACCTTCCTTTCCATCTTTCTTTCTTCCTTCCTTTCTTTTTTCCCTTTCTTTCCTTCCTTCCTTCCTTCCTTCCTTCCTTCCTTCCTTCCTTCCTTCCTTTCTTTCTTTCTTTCTTTCTTTCTTTCTTTCTTTCTTTCTTTCTTTCCTTCTTTCTAAATCTGCCACCAGAGTTATCACTGAGATTTGGTGTCTATACTACAAATCCACCACTACTGGTGGCATTTTTTTTTTCCTCTAGGGTTATCACTGGAGCTCGGTGCCTACACTACAAATTCATTGCCCCTGGAGAATATTTTTTTTCCCTTTTGTTGCCCTTGTTGTTAATCATTGTTGTTATTATTATTGTTGTTATTGGTGTCATTGTTGTTTGGATAGGACAGAGAGAAATGGAGAGAGGAGAGGAAGACAAAGAGGGGGAGAGAAAGATAGACACCTGCAGACTTGCTTCGCCACTTGTGAAGTAACCCCTCCTGCAGGTGGGGAGCCCGGGGCTTGAGTCGGGATCCTTATGCCGGTCCTTGTGCTTTGCACCATGTGCGCTTAACCTGCTGCACTACCGCCCACCCCCCACCCCAGCCATTTTTTCTTTTCTTTTTATTTGATAGAACAGGCAGAAATTGAGAGGGGGAAGTAGAGAGAGGAAGAGAGAAAGAGAGACACCAGCAGCACTGCTTCAACACTTGTGAAGCTTTCCACTTGCAGGTGGGGTACAGGGGTTTGAACCTAGGTCCTTGTGCATGTGTGCTCAACTGGGTATGCCACTGATCAGTCCCAGTCCATATTCACTATTTCTTATACAATTTCTTTTGAAAATAAAAGCCAGCCTTTTTATAACCCTTTAAATTTTGACACCCAGTAAAGCATGGTAACTTCGCCATGCATATCACCCCATTTGAGCCTGTAACACTGTGATATCTTTCCTTCTCTCTATTCTCTGTCTCTCTATGTGAAAAATTCCAGAGTGGTGAAGCCTCAGTGACAAAAACAACATCAATAACAAAGAAATGGGCAACAAGAACAGGTTTTTATATTCTGTGTTCTACAGTCTTTGACTAGGAAGGGGCTTGGAGTTGATAAAGACAAATGAGCCTGACTACTCACAGCCACTATATATATGGCAAGAAAGGGTCTCCCTGCATAAGTGTGTGTGGCTCTGACTCTTTAAGCTGAATTCTAATAGTTTAGAAACTTGTCCAGTATAAAACAAAAAGAAACCAATGGGACTACACCAAACTAAAAAGCATCTGTTACATCAAAGTAAAAAGCTCTGGGGTTGGTTGGGGGGAGAGTACAGGTCCTGGAAAAGGATAACAGAGGACCTAGTGGGGCTTACATTGTTATAAAAAAACCTGAGAAATGTTATGCATGTACAAACTATTGTATTTACTGTCAAATTAAAACATTTATCCCACAATAAAGGAAAAATAAATAAATAAATAATTGGGGGGATAGGCGGTGGCATATCGCATTAAGTGCATATAATATGAAGTGCAAAGACCTGAGGAAGGATCCTAGTTTGAGCCTCCGGCTCCCCATCTGCAGGGAGGTTGCTTCAAAAGCAGTGAAGCAGGTCTGCAGGTATCTTGTTTTTCTCCCCCCATCTTCCCCTCCTCTCTCAATTTCTCCCTGTCCTATCCAATAAAGTGGGGAAAAAAATGGCCTATAGAAGCAGTGGATTCATAGTGCAGGCACTGAACCCCAGTGATAACTTGGATGCAAAAACAAAACAAAAAGATAAATAAAAAGTTGTAGAGTGAGGGGCTGGATGGTAGCACAGTGGTTAAGCGCACATGTGGGGAGCGAAAGGACCTGAGTAAGGATCCCATTTTGAGCTCCACATGCTGGGGGATCGATTCACAAGTGATGAGGCAGGTCTACAGGTGTCTATCTTTCTGTCCCCCTCCCTGTCTTCCCCTCCTCTCTTGGTTTCTCTCTGTCCTATCCAACAACAATGACAACAATAACAATAATAGCAACAAGGGCAACGAAAATGGGAAAAATGGTTTTCAGGAGTAGTGGATTCTTAAGGCAGGCACCTAGCCCCAGTGATAACCCTAGAGGCAAAAAAGAAAAAAAAATTGTAGAGTGGTCTGGGAGGTGGCACAGTGGGTAAGGTACTGGATTCTCAAGCATGAGGTTGTGAGAACAACCCCTGGCAGCACATGTACCAGAGTGGTGTCTGGTTCTTTCTCTCTCTCCTCCTGTCTTTCTCATGAATAAATAAAATCTTTTTTTTTTTTTTTTAAATAGCTTCTGTACAGCGAAAGGAACCACCAACCAAGGAAAGATTCCCCTTACAGAATGGGAGATCTTTATATGTCATATATCAGACAAAAGGCTAATAACCAAAATATATAAAGAACTCACCAAACTCAGCAACAAAACAAACAAAAACAAATTACTCCATCCAAAAGTGGGGAGAGGATATGAACAGAATATTCACCAAAGAAGAAATCTAAAAGACCAATAAACATGAAAAAATGCTCCAAGTCATTGATTATCAGAGAAATGCAAATTAAGACAACAATGAGATACCACTTCATTCCTGTGAGAATGTCATACATCAGGAAAGGTAGTAGCAACAAATGCTGGAGAGGTTGTGGGGAGAAAGGAACCCTCCTGCACTGCTGGTGGGAATTTCAATAGGTCCAACCTCTGTGGAGAGCAGTCTGGAGAACTCTCACAAGGCTAGAAGTGGACCTACCCTATGACCCTATAATTCCTCTCCTGGGGATATATCCTAAGGAACCAAAGATACCCAACCAAAAAGGTCTGTGTTCATAGCAGTACGATTTGTAAGCAACCCAGGTGTCCAACAACAGATGAGTGTCGGAATATACATATACACACAATGGAACACTACTCAGTTATTAAGAATAATGAATCCACCTTCTTTCCCTTATCTTGGATGGAGCTTGAAGGAATCATGTTAAGTAAGATAAGTCAGAAAGAGAAGGATGAATATGGGATGATCCGACTCATAGAAATTGAAAGATTAGTACAGAAGGGAAAACACAAAGCAGAACTTGTACAGGAGTTGGTGTACTGAACCAAAGTAAAAGACTCTGGAGAGTTCAGGTTCTGAAACATGATGGCAGAGGAGGACCTAGGCAGGTAGGGTAGGGGGGTGGGCACAGTTAGATTGTTATGTGGAAAACTGAGAAATGTTGCATATGTACAAACTACTGTATCTTACTGTTGACTGTATACCATTAATCCCCCCAATAAAGAAAATAAAAAAGAAAGAAAAAGAAATAAAGAAAGAAACTTGTCAGATGGACTGAGTTGTCTCAGACTGGGAGGATGGCACCCTCACAAAAAACTCGGTGTAAGGATCAGAAGAGTTGCAGGTGACCTTCAGCTAAGATCATACTGGATGGATAGCTCAGCCTGACCTGGTCATACTGGTGTGGCTGGGGGTGGTGGTGTGGAAGGTGATTCTGATAATATAGGTGTGAATTATGAGCATGGCACAGACTATTTGTGGGACCTCCTCTCCCCCATGTCTAGAGAGGTAGAATTCTCTGTTCTAGTTCAAAAATAGGTCATAGCACTATAAAGATGAGAGACTGGCTTTGGTGGAATTTTCCTTTGCAATTAGTGCTAAAGTTGTTGGTTTTAGAGCCTGGCTTCTTGGGCTAAGTATAAATTCCCATTCTCCTGCCAAGAAGAGAGAAGAAATCCAGAGTGAATTATGGACGATTATAAATCTGCCTGGAGACTGTTGGAAATATCTCGGGAGAGGAATCCTAGGAATAGTCTGGACATCTTGTGAGGTAAACATATGGAAACAAGGAACATTAAGATCTGGAGTAATATTTGTAACATTGTCCTCATTTGCACTTACGTATCAGGGAATCCCAAGATAGCAGTTACACAAGTATAACCTTTCCACTTTAGATCATAAGGTTCTGCGAGTGCAGAGTTATGCTTGTCTTCTAACTATAGTAAACCCGGTGTCTGGCTCTTCATAGATTCTTTATCATAATTTGGTGAATGAGTGAATGAATAAACAACTGAGTAGTCAGTTCTGCTTAAAATAGAAAGTAGGGTAACCTTTATTTTCAATCTATATTTCCCTTAGTGCAGTGCAAGATTACACTGATGTTTGTGACTCACCCTGATTTTGTTGTCCACTGATGGTCTTCAAATTGGGGTGCACTTCTGAATAATCAAATGTGACCCCTTTAAAAAGTATACAGTTTATTAGTTGGGTTTACTGAGTCAGAATATCAGGGATTTGTCTATTTCATTGGATTTTTCTGGTTAAACCTCTGCTTTGGCCTGAAGCACCTGCATAGTTTCATAAGCATTCCTGCTGTATCCCATTTCCTTCCTCCCCATGTTTATATAGTTAAAGTTTTGGACTCCTGATAAATTTTTTCTTGTCAGTTTTGGCTCATTGCTCTTTCTCATCAACATCTTTGATCATGGTTCAGTCATTGACTGCATTAGCTTTCTTACCCCAGATTAATGTCACCTACAAATTATATAAGCTCTCATTTTTCTTCATGCAGATCATTGAAAAAGCATGTCAAAAGAGATAGGGTTGAAATTGACTCACATTAATTAACACCCAGAAATTAAAAAATAAGCTTAAAATAGTCTTAAAGTATTTCTTTTTTTCTTCACAAATGTGCATTAAAGAGAAATAACATAGGGGCACAGTGAGATTTGTATTCTTGGCTTTCCTGATAATTATCTCTGCGACTTAGGCAAACCACTACCCTTCCTGGTCTAACTTTTTGTCTGAGGAAAACTGCACATGGAAGCGAGATTTGTGCTTTGAGCTAATCTGAATCCCATCCTGAGGACTGTCCAGTCTTTTGTTTTTGGGCTGGTCCCTAGTTCAGATTATTCCTTCTAGAACTGCAGATTGGCATGGCCTTTGCTATCACTATGCCTGGCCTCTGAGGGTGTGACTTCCTTGCCCTCACACTTAGACAGGTCACTCATTCCATCAGACCAGAATGAATGAGACATTTTTTTTTCCAAAATAATTTTTCTCATGGATAAAAACAAATAACCCTAAGGAAATAGCAAGGAAGCTGTGTAGACAGAGACATGGGGAATATATTCATCATCAGTGACTTGTTGGGTTTCTGTGATACACTATTCTGGATCCTGGAGAATCCTGGGGACAGAGTAGTGAACCCGCCCTGAGAAGTTCTTGTTATATAGTGGGGAAGACACATTAAGAAACACAGAATGACGGAGGCACATATGGTACTAGAATAGCTGACAGGAGGCTCTGTTCCACAAACTGTGGCATGATGAATGTATATGACTAAACAATCATATCTATATCTGTATCTATATCTGTATCTATATCTATATGCACTATTCCTTGTAGGAGCTGGTTTGGACTTTGCTTTAGAGATGTGTGTGGCCATTGACTGAAGCATCCTCCCTTCGTCATGGACACAGCACTGATCTTACCTTGGATATACTTTATGGCAGGCACTGTTCTTCCTGAGAGGTATCATGATGTAAACTGTGATCCGGGTGCTGTTGTCTCCTTGAGGCATTTTTTTCTTTAGATGTGCTCTTTTTTTTTTTTTTTTTTTTTTTTTCTGGGCAAATCTGTATGTGAGACCTGTGGTCATATGTAGCTTAGTCCTTTTTTTATTTTTATTTTTGTTCTCAACTCATTGTTGAAATGGCTGGAAATGGAGGTAAGGATTATATTTGGTACTGTATTGTGTCTAGGATTTTGTTGTCCTCTTCAGATAACTCATGAAGATTCTATATATGAACGAGGAAGACCGGAAAAGAGAGAATATATGAAATTACCACCCAACCTTTCCCAGTTTGACTTTATCTCCAGCCATCTTTATTTGCTTTTTTCCTACATTATAAGTAGTCTGCTCTGTGATAATGAAAAAAATTAAAAATGTAAACAACAACAACAACAACAACAAAAGGACATTCAGATACATTAGTCATGGGAATGTTCTGGAGAAACATGAAGTCTGTAGTGGGGATATGAAGTGAGGGATTGATATTTTATGTAGGGGTTTAAAGGAAGTTTTGTCTAATAATGCAGTATGTAAGAAATATGGAAGGCTCAAGGAGGTGCTGGGGTGGTAGTAGGTGGTATTATGGGTGGCAAACAAGGCCTTGAGGAAGGAGAATGTCTTTGTGGGGTAGGAACAGTATGGAAAGGGGACATTAATTTGGAATTGTAGTAGAAGAAACAACAAAGGGACTAGATTGCTTGACCTTTCTATTCAACAGTAGAGACTCTGGACTTTTCTCTGAATTAAATGAGCAACAATTGGAGAATCTTCCTATAGAGAAATGACCTGACCTGACTTAGGTGTTTAAAGACCTATTCTGGCTACTGTGCAGTGGACAGATTCTGTTGAGCATGTGTAGGAAAATCAAGACCAGTTAGAGGATTACAATATCCTGGTGTGGGGGCTCGGAGATGAAGATGCTCAATTGGGAATGTCAGGGAACTAGGAGGTCAGTAGGGAGGATGTGCTGATGGTTGAGGAGAGAGAGAGAGAAAAAGAGAAGGAAGGAGAGAGAGAGAGGAGAGAGAGAGAGAGAGAGAGAGGCTTTAAATATGTTATATTTGAGGTGACTTTTCAGCATTTGAATGAATCAGGGTTTGGTTTGAAAAATAGAAAGTCCTTTGTCTATGTCAAGGAGGATTCTTATATTGAAGAGAGATGCTTTGAAATTAAACTTCCTTGTCTCCATACCCCCAGATCCTGAAGGACGTCTTTGTCTTTGTCTCTGCTTTGTCATTCTGCTCCACATATTTTACCCAACAATTCTTATTTATCACTTGCCTAAGCTAGTTTTCCTTTTGCTGTGACTTTCTTCAGCTGTGAATTTCATGAACTCGTTTTCATCACAAGTATTCCTGGAGTAAGCCAGGTTAATTGGATGTTTGATAGAAGATTTCCATTATTTATTTATTTTTAATTGAAAAATGGAGTCTTTACCTGCTTGTTTCCTTTTAGCTGGCTACTGCTACCACTAACTTACTTGCAAAATGGAGATGATTAGGATATTATGAGCCTGTGTATCTCTCTAGAAATAACCATTTCCATACATTCCCTGTGGTCACTTAGAAGGTGCTCTCCCTGGGGCCTTATTCGGGGAGTCCTGAGATTCCCAAACAGACGTGATGGGTATAGACCTCGAATGAATCCCTCTCTCTATTGTTACCAGTCATCTATATCGGGAATAACAAAACAGACCCCTTCATGGGCTCCCATAAGACCTTGCCCTCAACTTGGATCAACAATGGTAGAGAATGTTCCATCCACTGAAAAGAAGCTGGACAACATACTCTATGCTACACCTGAGGAAGATGGGTCCTGAAATTGGGGCAGCTTGGAACATTCCTACTCATGACCACAGAATGTGAGCTCAGATCTACAGGGATGCAGAGGTCACATAGGCTTCTAAGCTGAATATGGGCCCCAGATCACATCAAATCAATGGGGTTTACAGTCAACAATATTTATACACCTTTCCCATATTAGGGAGCTACTCTCTTCCCTGATCCAGCTTTCTGGTCCTTTTTCTAGCCATGACATCATCTCCCCAGACAATAACTTGGATCCTCCTGCATATCAGATTTCAGGATCAGGGAAAGAAAAAACTCTTATAGCCACAGGCCCTTTGGAATATAACTAAAATATGCCTACTAACTATCTACAAAATGGAGATCCCCTCTCCCAACTCTTCATCTGCACTATTTCAGCCTTTAGGTTCATGATTAGTGAACAATTTGTTTGACTTTATATGTTAATTCTTTTTTTAGCCACCAGGTTTCAGTTGCTACCATGATGCCAGCCAGACTTCCTTGGACAGATGGCCCCACCAATATGACCTGGAGCTCCGATTCCCTAGAACCTCTCCCCACTAGGGAAAGAGAGAGGCAGACTGGGAGTATGGATCAATTTGTCAATGCCCATGTTCAGCGGGGAAGCAATTACAGAAGCCAGACCTTCCACCTTCTGTATCCCACAATGACCTTGGGTCCATACTCCCAGAGGGTTAAAGAATAGGAAAGCTATCCAGGGAGTTGGTGGGATATGGAGTTCTGGTAGTGGGGATTGTGTGGAGTTGTACCCCTCTTTATCCTATGGTTTTGTCAGTGTTTCCTTTTTATAAATAAATAAATAAATAAATAAATTTAAAAAAAGAAGGTGCTCTCCCACCCATCCACCCTCTTCCATTGCCTTCAAGAATTGGACACTGTAGACTTTTCAAAGAAAACTACTTTATTTGTTTGTTTATTTATTGCCTCCAGGGTTATGCTGGGGCTCAGTGCCTGCACCATGAATCCACTGCTCCTGGAGGCTTTTTTTCTTTCCCCTTTTTGCTGCCCTTATTGTTGTAGCCTTGTTGTGGTTATTGTTATTGATGATGTCATTTGTTGTTGGATAGGACAGAGAGAAATGGAGAGAGGAAGGGAAGACAGAGAGGGGGAGAGAAAGATAGACACCTGCAGACCTGCTTCACCGCCTGTGAAACACTCTCCTGCAGGTGGGGAGCTGGGGGCTCGAACTGGGATCCTTACGCTGGTCCTTGCACTTTGCGCCATGTGCGCTTAACCTGCTATGCTACTGCCCGACCCCCAGAAAACTACTTTAAACAGAGACAATTTTTAAAGGTTTATTTATTAATTTTTATTTATTTATTTTTGAATAGAGACAGAGAAATTGAGAAGGGGAGGTGGAAATATAGAGAGAAAGAAGGACAGCCCTGCTTCACCACTTGTGAAGTTTTCCCCCTGCAAGTGGGGACCTGGGGCTTGAACCTTGGCCCTTGCACACTGTAATGTGAGTGCTTAATCAGGTGTGTCTCTAGCTTCCCAGAGACAAAATTATAATAAGGGAAGAATCGTACCAACCATTGACTTTTCTATCAATTAGGAGATATATTATTAACATATATAATATCCTCCACATGCTAAGTATCAGAGGTCATGCAACAACACAACTTAAGAAAAAAAGAGAAAAATAAAGAAAAGCAAAAATTAGACATTATTTCTTACTTCGCCTCTAAGGTGAATTTCTATTGTTAGAATTATAGGGTTCTTCTTACAGAAGATGACTAAGTCATCAGTTAAAACATTCCTCTACTTCAGGTTAAATTAGGATTCATAGTGTTTTATTCCCTTTCTTCCCTTTCATTTCATTCCTTTTATTTTCGCTGAAGATGTTAATGAATAGTTAATTGCTTAAGGATGGTCTTGTTGTCAGAGAAAGAAGAATAAAGGCAGGAAATTAATGATAACTAGGAGTTTTAAAAATGTTAATAGCAAATCTCCCAGTGAAGTCTGCAGACCCTTTCATTAAACTGAGTAGAGCAGCCTTGCTTTTGACTCCCATCAAGTTCCCACTCCACCCACCCACCCCATTCTAACTAGAATCTCTTTCCTTTCCTTTCCTTTCCTTTCCTTTCCTTTCCTTTCCTTTCCTTTCCTTTCCTTTCCTTTCCTTTCCTTTCCTTTCCTTTCCTTTCCTTTCCTTTCCTTTCCTTTCCTTTCCTTTCCTTTCCTTTCCTTTCCTTTCCTTTCCTTTCCTTTCCTTTCCTTTCCTTTCCCTTCCCCTCCCCTCCCCTCCCCTCCCCTCCCCTCCCCTCCCCTCCCCTCCCCTCCCCTCCCCTCCCCTCCCCTCCTCTCCTCTCCTCTCCTCTCCTCTCCTCTCCTCTCCTCTCCTCTCCTCTCCTCTCCTCTCCTCTCCTCTCCTCTCCTCTCCTCTCCTCTCCCCTCCCTCACCTTCCCTCCCCCTTCCTTCCTTCCTTCCTTCCTTCCTTCCTTCCTTCCTTCCTTCCTTCCTTCCTTCCTTCTGTAGCTCCTAGTGTTTTCACCATTGGTCTTCTCAGATGAATGCTCTGTATTGTCTAGTCATTGCTTGTAAAAAATAAAGACTTTTGGGTAACCATGGAATTGTATTTCTTCATCTAGAATGGGCTTCTGCAAGGGAAACACCTATAATTGGGTAACTAAGAGATAATAGAGAAAAAGTTGGACTGACACTCTACTTTTGTGTTATATTTATGAACCTCAAACAATGTTTTACTTGCATCACCCTGAGATTCCATTGACCTTTGTGACCTTCCATTGTGAGTGAGAAGAAGGCAGAATGGGGGCATCTAATCCACAGAAAGAAACAGGATATTAGTCTCTGTAGCCATGGTCTTTGCTGAAGATCTCGGCTTTTTTTTTCCCCAGTAATATGAGGTGTTTTCTGTCTTTCCACCCACTCTCCTTAGACTCATCATTCTAGTTGTTCAGACTCATTATTCTAGTTGTTTTTACTATGAGAGCACACACAATCCTCCCAATGATGTTGGAACTCCAGATTGACACAGTGGGCTGACCATGATGGCCTCAGCTTATAGTGGTAGGAAGCCTGAAGGACTGTGACTCACTCTGCGTGAGGTCTTTCATCTGTGCCAGTCAGCCCATCCATTATCTGTGGTTTGTATCCTCCTTCCTAAGCCTATTAGCTCATCTGTCTTTGCCAAGTTGACTTTCAGTTTTCTTCCTTTGTTTGAGCTCCAGGGACTGTCTGCTGCATCACTTTCTTAGGTGCTCATTGCCCCATACCATGCCATTTGCAGATACTCTTCACATGCCATTTATACTCTCCAGGACCACTTCTTCTAGCGTTTGCCTCCAGGACCACTAATAAAATGTTAAATGAGTCAGAACCTGAAACCTCACTATCGCCATCTGTGTTGTGTTCACTTTTGTCATTACTGTTGCACACAGCTTTTTTAAGGTAGAAATCACACCCTATGTTGGTAGCAAAACTGCTATCCTAGCCCTATTCAAGCTTGATATTTAATGTTTGCAGTGATAAACATCCTCATTAACTATAACTGCTAATTGCATTTATCTATACCACTGACCTGTGTGGCTATGCTGAGTGTGGACTGCATAGCAAGGGGAGATCTGAGATTCACTGGCTTTGTTCTCTCAGTATCTGTTGTCTACAGACACACACCAGTGATGTGTTGTCATTGGGATCCCTTTAGGGAAGTGCTTACACTCTGCTGGGCCATTTGAGATGCGAAGCAAATTCTTTTGGTTTGAATTATTGGCAGTCCTGTCTACTGTGATGAAATTGACACTTTTGCTTATATATGACTCAGAGATTTTAAAAATATATATTAGTTTTATTTCCTTGACTGAATTATTCAGTGCACTACTTCCCTAAGCCTCTTTGAATTAATTATTAAAGGCTAATTATATACATATATATATTTTTTCAATATTTATTCCCTTTTGTTGCCCTTGTTGTTTTATTGTTGTAGTTATTATCATTATTGATGTCGTTGTTGTTGGATAGGACGGAGAGAAATAGAGAGAGGAGGGGAAGACAGAGAGGTGGAGAGAAAGATAGACACAGACACCTGCAGACCTGCTTCACCGCTTGTGAAGGGACTCCCTGTAGATGGGGAGCCTGGGGCTTAAACCGGCATCCTTACACTAGTCCTTGCCCTTCGCGCCACGTGTGCTTAACCCGCTGCGCTAATGCCCGACTCACGCTATTAAAGGCTAGTTTATATATTTTTATTTTTCAATTGTGTGACCTGATTTTTCTTATTCAAATTGTTTTTTGAGTCGTCTCATTAATTCACCACTTTTCTCACTTATTAGATTGATATCCTTTCTCTTTTTCTTACCCTCCCTCCATTCCTTTCTTCACTCTTCCTTTTTAAAAATCATCTTTATTTATCGGATAGAGACAGCCAGAAATTGGGAGGAGGAGGGAAGCTAGAGAGGGAAAGAGACAGAGAGACACCTGCAGACCTGCTTTATCACTCACAAAGCTTTCCCCCTGCAGGTGAGAACAAGGGGCTTGAACCCCGGTCCTTGTCCACTGTAGCATGTGTGCTTAACCAGGTGCGCCACCAGCCGGCCCCTACTCTTTCTTTTCTCTTCTTTCCTTCTTCCTTTCCCTCTCCTTTCTTTCTTTCTTTCTTTCTTTCTTTCTTTCTTTCTTTCTTTCTTTTCCCCAAATTTTTCTTTATTAGGGGGATTAATGATTTACAATCAACAGTAAAATGTATGTCTCATTTCCTTCTCTGATCAAAAAAAGAATCATTGATCACTCTGGAGAATACTGTTAAGAGTTTATAAATTGGGGCCTGGCAGTGGCACACTTGGTTAAGCACTCACGTTATAATGCCCAAGAACCCAGGTAAAAACCCCCGATCCCCATCTGCAGGGGGAAAGCTTCACGAGTGGTGAAGCAGGGTTGCAGGTGTCTCTCTGTCTCTCTCCTAGGTGTCTCTTTCTCTCTCCCACTCCTCTCAATTTCTTTTAGTCTCTATCTAATAATAAATAAATAGATATTTTTAAAAAAGTTTATAAATTAAACCAGGATATTATTTTTAAAAGTTATTATTATTATTATTTTAAAAATTTATTGGATAGAGACAGACAGAAATCAAGAGGAAAGGGGAGATAGGAAGAGAAACAAATAAACACCTGTAGCCCTGCTTAACCACTCGTGAAGCTTTCCCCCTGTAGGTGGGGACTGGGGACTCAAACCTGGGTCCTTGTGCACTGTAACATGTGTGCTCAACCAGGTGTGCCATCACCTGGCCCCAAACCAGGATATTATGAAATAAGTGTTCAGCTCTCCTGAAAAATATAACAGTTAAAACGTGGACTTTTGAAGGATCAATGAAGGTTCTATAAAAAAGAACTAGCCAAAACAAATAAACAAACAAACAAAAAGAACACCCCCCAAAAGACAAAAAACCCAAATGTTTTCCACACAATGCTCTAATCTCCCACCTAGGTCCTCTTTCACTATCATGTTCCAGGTCCTGAACATTCTCCCTTCTCCTCCCTACCCCAGCCTCAGTCCTTTACATCAGTGCAATATATTACCACTTTCACTCTTTATTTCCTCCCTTTATTATTTTTTTCTTTATCTCATATCTGGGGTTTCACTTCTCTAAGTTGACTTTTTTTTTTCCACAGTGAAAGAGCAAGACAGAGTAGCAGAGAGAGAGGAAAAGAAACCACAATCCAGAAACTTCCTTGAATGTGGTGGGAATCAGGGTCAAACCTGAGTTGTGCACATGACAAAGCAATGCACTATCCAAGTGAATTATTTTGGTAGGCCTAGATTAATTTTATTTTGTTATAGGAAATACTGTTTATTTTTTTTCTGGAACATTGAACTTATCCCATATGTTTAAGAGATGACTTGCACACACACTGTTAGAACAGAATCTTTTCAAGATTTCATCTCTCTTCCATTTTTGAAGTGGCTCTTTCTTTTTTTTTTTAATTTCTTTAATGGGTAGGAATGACATAAACGTAAAGGTCAAAGTAATAAGTGACATCATGCTGGTGTCAACAGCTCTTGCAATGACCCAATCCCTACCACAGTCATTATTGAGCATGGTGTAATGAAATAAAGAAGCTAGAAAATTTCTGTGATCAAATACCTGCTTATTTGGACTGTCACACTCAGACTGTATTGGGAATCTGAAAGGAGATTAAGAGAACATTGTGACTGGCCATCTGACTTATCATTTCTTGGAACAGATTCTTGGAAAAAGCAGTAATGTCAGCAGGAAAAAGGTGAAAAATCAGGTTGGATGAACTTTTGATCACATATTTAACTATGGTTAATTGTGCTAGATACTGAATGAAGTGCTCTATGTGCATTAATAGTGATAATTACTATTATCTCAGTAACTATTGAGAATGATCATTTTCAATAAACCTCCACTCAACCAAGTTAGCTTAGAGAGGTGAGGTAATGAAAGCGTTCCAAGGTCAACTAGCCAGTTAGGAGGAGAGACAGAATATTATCTTATCTGAAACCAAACTCTGAGCCCATGACCATGGCTGTAATTTTTCTAAAGGATCAGGTAACTAAATGGGAAATAGGTGGCATTTATCCAAGTAAACTAGAAATGAAAAGGTGCAGTAGGTGCTAAGGGGTCTCTAGAGGCTCAAAGAAGGACCCATTTGAATGTATGCAGTAGGGATGTTGAGCACTGAAAGATCTGAGTTGATTAGAAATTTTCCTCACACCAGCTTGTTACATTCTATGGTCATGTTTAGAAATATTCCAGGCCTCACTAATTTCAGGACCCATCTTCCTTGGGTTATAGGTAGAGTATGTTGTTCAACCTCCCTTTGGAGAACGGAACATTCCCTACAATGTTGATCCACATTAAGGGCAAGGTCCTATAGGGGCCCACAAAGGGGTTCATTATGTTGTTCATGATGGACATGACCAGTGACAGTGGTGAGACAGATCCACTTGAGGTCTAGGCCCATCATGTCTGTGTGGGGATCCCAAGACTCCCTGACCAGGTGGGTTCTCAGTTCTATCCCATGGATCAGAGTGTCTATTTTTGTTCCAGTACTAGGAAGTTTTGATTACAAAGTAGCCAGCACATTGTAAACCTTGTCATTTAGGTTGTGTGTCTATATGTGTGTGATTTGAATAGCATCATTGTGTCCTATATGACAGAGAGAAGGTTCTTGGGTTATAGAAATAGTCTCTAGTTGAATGACTTCATACTTAACCCAAAAGGAATGAGTGTGAATGACAAAGGAAAATATCTGTCGAGTTGAGAGCTGATAGTTCATCGATAGTCGTGTGCCATTCAGAGCCAACTGCTTATAAGGACAAGTGTGTAAGATGCAGATGTAGACCTTCACATTGGCTGTGAAACCTGCATTTATGGGTCAGGAGGATGTGGTTTGCCTTTGAGAATAGGGGGAGTGTAGAATGATGATCAACTGAGTAATTTTTGTTTCTTTTTCCTAGAGCTTTCCAGAAAGTCACTGATCAACGAAAGGCCTAAGCAGATCTCAACATCTTGATACAAATTTAGTTGCAGGACAGCTGAATTCCTGTGCTTGAAGAGTAGATTTTTTTGTCATTTGAAATAGCACAAAAAAAAAGAAAAGAAAAAAAAGAAAAAAAAAGAAAAAGAAAAGAAAAAAAGAAAAAATTTGAGAATGAACTCTTGCTCTGCTGATTGATTTATGTCTTAGTCTGCTTAGCAATCTGGCACTTCAGGAGAAAATGGTTTATATAAATGAGTTCAACCACCTTCTTACTGAATGATATTAAGTAGTAGATATGGTATTGATTCTGGGAGAACATCAGTAACTGGCCTTGAGATGAGCACTGCTGAGGAAAGCATTTGCTCCTGTCTGAATTGGTGGGTGTCAGTATCTCCACCAAGACTCTATTCGTGTGTGTGTGTGTGTGTGTGTGTGTGTGTGTGTAATACAAAATAAATAGAGTTTACAGCAAGAATATATGTACATTTTTCTTTTTACTTGTCCCTGGGTTTGATGCCTCCCTATTAGAGCTAGGTTCTGCAAGTAAATGTTCTGATTGGTCAAACCAAGAGCCACGTACTTCTCGTCCTCCTTCTTCTTTTCTTCAATCTTCCTTCTTTTCTTGTTTTAAATATATAGTTTTATTTATTTATTACTAGATAAAAACAGAAAGAAATTGAGAATGGAGGGGGAGGGAGAGAGGGAGAGAGACACCTGCAGCCCTGCTTCACTACTTGTTAACCTTTCCCTCTACAGGTGGGAGCCTGGGGCTTGAACCCTGGTCCTTGCATACTGTAATGTATGTGCCTAACCAGGTGACCATCACCTTGTCCCCCAGAGCCAGTTTCTTTACTACTGGAAATAATGCTAAGAATAAAGAAAATGTGCCTATGTAAATGACTTTCTTATATTCTTTACAAGGCTCACATAAAAGTAGAGTGTTTGTCAATGTCCGTAGTTTAAACCTACTTTTTAATTTTTACTTTTCTAGAGCACTGCTCAACTCTGGCTTGTGGTGGTGCTGAGGATTGAACTTGTGACCTTGGAGCTTCAGGCATGGAATGATTTCCTCCCCCCCCCATAACCATTGTTACCTCCTCAGTCCATTTTTTAAAGAAAGAAATGGAGAAGTAGAGAGAATGAAAGTGACCATAGCACTGAAGTTTCGTTCAGTGGGTGGGGATTGGGCTTGAACATAGCCAAGTAGTGCACTATTAAAGTGAGCTATTTCCTTAGTCCTAAACCTCCTTATTAAAAAGATAATAAATTTCTGGTATACTCAAGAAACCTCTATTTCACTCCCAGTCGTAGGCTTGCTGTTACCACTGGTTCACATGCACAGTCATCCACCCTAGGAGGTGCAAGGGTGCATTTTGCATTCTGGGCTATTATAAGAGTCAGTGCAGACACAGATCAACTCACTGTTCCTGGGGACTTTTTTCCCCCTGGGATTTAAGTCAGCAAATAACTTCTCATTTATATCAATCTCTAGGTAAATACTGGCTTTATGCTCTAGAGGTGAACTTAAGAGTGGATTATTCTCTTTGGATACACTACAAATACAAATTATTTGACCCTTTGTGGAACTCTGTCCACCAATGCACAGAAAGACAAGGGCCAAAGCACTCTCCATCTAGTTGGGGACAGATGGCAGAAAGGAGACAGGAATGTGCCGTCCTTTAGTCTTAGTTGTGTCCTGACTGCTGTCCAACTTCCGTTATGGGGAACGATTCAGACTATGGGCTGCTGCAGAGGTGATAGCAGTGATAGAGAAGAGTGGCTCTTTTCATAACACACTGACTGAGAGGTCAGCTGATTCTTTTTCTGGGTTAATTGAAACCAACGGATTATTTCTGGAATATCACCTGTGTGTACACAACCACTTGCCTTGCAGTCCTTGAATCATGAAATCAACCACATTCACATATTTTATCAGCACTTGTAACCAAACTACACTGGGCACTTGTAACAAAACTACATGAATAACAATGCAGTAGTAGTAGGAGACATCAACACCCCACTCTCTCAAATTGACAGATCATCTAGGCAGAGAGTTAATAAAGAACAAGAGAATTAAATGAAATATAGGTAGACTAGGCCTACTGAACTTTTTCAGAGACCTACATCCCAAGAAACTGGAATACACATTCTTTAAAGTCCACATGGGACATTCTCAAGGATAGATCCTATGTTAGGCCACAAAGACAGTGTCAACAAAGTCAAGAGCATTGAAATTATCCCAAGCATCTTCTCAGACCACAGTGGAATAAAATTAACACTTAAGAATAAACAGAACATTAATAAATCTCCCCAAATATGGAAACTCAACAGCATGCTTCTTAACAACTACTGGGTCAAAGAGAAAATTAAAGAAGAAATTAAAATGTTCCTAGAATAAAATGAAAACAAAGATGCAAACTATCAACATATTTGGGACACAGCTAAGGCAGTACCAAGAGGGAAACTAATAACCATACAAGCCTACATTAGGAAACAAGAAAAGACTCAAGTAAACAACCTGACTACACACCTATGGACCTAGAAAAAGAAGAACAAAGGAACCCTAAACCAATCAAAGGACTGAAATAACTAAAACTAGAGAAGAAATAAATAACACTTTAAACAAGAGAACCATGAAAAAGATCAATGAAGCTAAATGTTGGTTCTTTGAAAGGGTAGGCAAATTAATAAACCCTTAGCCAGATGAGAGAGAGAGAGAGAGAGAGAAGATTCAAATAAATAGGATTGTAAATGAAAGAGAAGATATCACAACAGACATCACAGAAATCCAAAGTATCATGTGAAACATCTATGAACAACAATATTCCACCAAACTAGAGAACATGGAAGAAATGGAAGAATTCCCAGAAACATATAACTTTCCAAATTTGCACCAAGAGGAACTAGAAAACATGAACAGGCCAATCACAGCCAAAGAAATTGAAACAATTATCAATAATCTTCCCAACAATACAATTCCTGGGTCAGATAGTTTTACAAATGAATTCTACAAAACCTTCAAGGAAGAGTTAATACCTCTACTTTTAAAGCTCTACCAAAAGATTGAAGACACGGAAATACTCTCTGCTGAACATGGGCATTGACAGGTTGATCCATACTCCCAGCCTGTCTCTTTCTTTCTCTAGTGGGACAGTGCTCTAGGGAAGTGGGGCTCCAGGACACATTGGTGTGGTCATCTGCATTGGGAAGTCCAGCTGGCATCATGGTAGCATCTGGAACCTGGTGGCTGAAAAAAGAGTTAACATATAAAGCCAAGAAATATACAAATTTAATGCTATCCTCATCAAGTTCTCACCATTATTTTAAATAAACAGAATAGAACAAAAATTACAAACATTTATTTTTTCACGAATCAGAAAATACCTAGAATTGCCAAAACAATCTTGAGGAAAAAGAACAGAACTGGAAGCATCACATTCTCATCTCAGACTATATTATAGTGCTATTATAATCAAAACTTCCTGGTACTGGAACAAAACTATACACAGTGATTAGTGGAATAGAGATGAGAGCCCAAAAATGAGCCCCCACACCTATGGACATTTAATTTTTGATAAGAGGCTCAAACTATTAAATGAAGTAAGGAGAGTCTCTTCAACAAATAGTGTTGAGAAAATTAAGTTGAAACATGTAGAAGAATGAAACTGAACCACTACATTTCATCACACACAAAAGTAAACTCCAAATGGATCAAGGACTTGGATGTTATACTATCAAATACTTAGAGGAAAATATTTGAAGAACTCTTTCCCATCTAAATCTCAAGGACATCTTTTTTTAAAAAAAGATTTATTTATTTATTTATTTATTTATTCCCTTTTGTTGCCCTTGTTGTTTTATTGTTGTAGTTATTATTGTTGTTGTTATTGATTTTGTTGTGTTGGGTAGGACAGAGAGAAATGTATAGAGGAGGGGAAGACAGAAAAGGGGAGAGAAAGACACTTGCAGACCAGTTTCACTGCTTGTGAAGTGACTTCCCTGCAGGAGGGGACCCAGGGGCTTGAACTTAGATCCATATGCCAGTCCTTGCACCGTGAAGCCACCTATGCTTAACCCTCTGTGAGACCACCCGGCTCCTTCAAGGGCATCTTTTAAAAAATTTTTATTTATTATTATTGGATAGAGACAGACAGAAATTGAAAGAGGAGGAGGAGATAGAGAAGAGAGAGAGAGAGAGAAAGAGAAAGAGAGAGAGAGAGAGAGAGAGAAAGAGAGAGAGAGAGAGAGAGAGAGACCTACAGCTCTACTTCACCACTTGCAGTTGGGGACCAAGGGCTTGAAGCTAGGTCCTTGTGCATTGTATTGTGTGTGCTTAACCAGGTGTGCCACTGCCTGCCCCTCGAATCTATTGCAAGTAAGATTAAATCAGTAATAAATCAATGGGAGTACATCAAATTAAAAAGCTTCTTTCTGTACAGTAAAAGAAACCACCTCTCAAACAAAAAGACTTATAGAATGGGAGATCTTTATATGCCATATATCAAACAAGAGTTTAATAACCAAAATATATAAGGAGCTCACCAAACTCAGCAGAAAAAAACAAATGACGCCATCTAAAAATGGGGAGAGGATAGAACATTCACCAAAGAAGAAATGCAAAAGGCCAACAAACATATGAAAAAATGCTCCAAGTCATTGATTGTCAGAGAAATGCAAATAAAGACAACAATGAGATGCCACTTCACTCCTGTGAGAATGTCATACATCAGAAATGGTAGCAACAACAAATGCTGGAGAGGTTGTGGGGACAGAGGAACCCTCCTGCACTGCTGGTGGGAATGCAAATTGGTCTACCTTCTGTGGAGAGCAGTCTGGAGAACTCTCACAAGGCTAGAAATGGACCTTCCCTATGACCCTGCAATTCCTGTCCTGGGGATATATCCTAAGGAACCAAATACCCATCCAAATATATCTGTGTATACCTATGTTAATTGTGGTACAATTTGTAATAGCCAAAACCTAGAGGCAATCCATGTGTCCAACAACAGATGAGTGGCTGAGTAAGTTGTAGTATATGTTCAGAAAGGAATACTACTTAGCTATTGAGAGTAAAGGATTCACCTTCTTCACTTTATCTTGGATGGAGCTTGAAGGAATCATGTTAAGTGAGATAAGTCAGAAAGAGAAGGATGAATATGGGATGATCTTGCTCATGAACTGTAGTTGAGAAATAAGAACAGAAGGTGGAATTTAGATTGGGTTATGATGTATTGCACCAAAGTTGAGGACTTGGGTTTGGGGTGGGGTTCAGGTCCTGGAGCATCATGGTGGAGGAGGACCTAGCTAGGGGTGTTAGAGTGTTATCAGAAAATTGAGAAATTTTACACATCTAGCTACTACTGTATTTGTTGTCGATTGTAAACCATTAATCCTCCAATAAAAATTGTTTAATAAACTCACTTAACTGTTTACTTGTTTGTGTCTATAAACTTTATTTAATTTGACTGATAGCCTATGGGATAGCTATGACTTGTAGTGCATAATCCTGCCAGGAGGTTTTCTAGAGATGGTTGCCACTGTGTAAAGATGAATTCAGGCAAGAAAGGAGTTGGGGTGATAATAGTACTCCATGAATTATGAGTTTGTAGCTTGAACTTTTCCAATAGAGCATTTAATATTCTCTGAATTAAAGTAAGGTTCCTCTCCCTCTCTCTCTCTCTCTCTCTCTCTATATATATATATATATATATATATACTTTGGAAATTATATTTTTTATTTGATATCAAAACAAGCAAAAACAAATAATTGAAACCACATCAAACCAAAATGTTTTATATTAAAGAAAATATTTATTGAAAAGGCAATCTAAAGAATGAGTGGAACTATTTTTTAATTATTTTAAACATTTAAAAAAAATTTAATTATTTATTGATTCCCTTTTGTTGCTCTTGCTTTATTGTTGTAGTTACTATTGTTGTTGTTGGATAGGACAGAAAGAAATGGAGAGAAGAGGGGAAGACAGAGATGGGGAGAGACAGTCACCTGCAGACCTGCTTCACCACTTGTGAAGTGACTCCCCTGCAGGTGGGGAGCCGGTGACTCAAACTGGGATCCTTACTCTGGTCCTTGCACTTTGCCCCTAGAGGAACTATTTTTAAGCTATATAACTGCAAAAATGTGGAGAAAGGGAATCCTGAT